>NC_133649.1:265622828-265834064 GCF_009905375.1 Apium graveolens | reverse complement strand
CTTACAGAAAGCTACCAGAGAGATTAGTGTTCAGATACAAAGGAGCTGGGGAAAGAACATGGCCTCTCCACAGGATTCTGAATGAAGGCTACTCTACCTTGATTAGAGTCTTTTCAGCTATACAAAAGGATTCTGGCTTTACCAGAACTGCCAAGATTGAAATTCTCAACAAGATTGCCAATATAAGGAAAACTTGGAGGGAGCCCAATGCTTTACCCAGGACTTTACTCATTCAAGAAAGGGGAATTACAATTCACAAATCACCTCATTGGTTGATGGAATTTAGAGATGATAAAGGAGTCAGAAGATTTTTCAGACTTGAAGACCAACTCAAGATTGCCAGCAATGAAACTCTCAAGGAAATGCAATCTAAGTTGGATATCAGTGTTGAAGATGAAGCTGAATTCTTCAGACAACTCCAACTCCAAATTGAGGAAAATGACAAAGGGCTAGGAAAGAAAACCAGGGAACAAAGAAGAAAAAGATGATTTGCTCAGGCTAAAGGAGTATCCTTGGAAATACTGTAAATCTTCAATTTCCTCCTAGTACATACATTTTTGCAGCATTTTCAAATTTCTACTTAGTTTCAATTCATATATCTGTTAAGTGTTTTGTTATCATCAAGTTAACCCTGAATTTATGCCTACAATTCTTATAGACATAAATAGGGGGAGATTGTTAGGAATATATGTGCATTAGTTTGATGATATGTTTAACAAAACACTTAAGTAGAAATTCAGTGTCTGTAGCCTCAACGGATAAGACCACTTTGGCTATCCGTTGATGGTGTAGCTTTACTTAGAAATAAGTCTAGTGTTGTAGCATATTTCAGTCTCTGTATTTAAGATGTAATTCTTAGAAGTTGAGAGAAACTATGAGTCATGTTGACTACTAGAAGATATGCAGATAGGAAGGCCAATTGTAAATATTTCATGCCTTGTAATTTTGTATAAATGAAGTGGTATCAACGGATGACTTAAAGACCTTCAACGGATGAGAAGCTAAGCTTCAACGGATGTCTCTAAAGCTTCAACGGATAACATCCTTCAACGGATGAGTGCATCAACGGATGAAAGCTTCAACGGATGTTCTGTTGATTAACCGTTGATAAGTGGTAGTTGTACCTACAAACAGAGGCACGTGGGTGAACAGAGATAACTGAAATGTGGCAGCCTAATTTCAGGAACATCAGAAAAAGCAGCCGTTCTACTCTAGTATAAAGAGACATTAAGTCAACAAAGTACTGGAGTGAACTGGAGAAGAAACAAGTGGAGATCTTACTTTATTATTTTATATATCCTTGTCTTCACTTGTAAACTTGGTAATATATAAACCAAGTAGTAGCTAGTAATTAGATAAGAATTTTTCCAGAGCTGTTTAGAAAAATCTTGAGAGAAAAATTATCTAGTTTGTACTAGGATGCAGCTGTGATCAAATTCTTAGATCACAGAATTTCTGAAATACCATCTCTGGTGGAACAACAAATCCACCAGAAAAGTTTTTAAAGGTTTATTGTGTTCTTTACATTTGTGTTTGAATATATATCTGTCTATATCAGCTTAAAGCAATTCACACACTTGTTCATCTTGAACACACAGTCTTTATAAACTGCTCAAAACTTGAAAAAGTTTTGAGATTTACATTCAACCCCCCTTCTGTAAATCTCATTGTTAGTTCTCTAGAAATAACAGTCGTCCCAACTTCCTGCAAAATCAATTGCACAACCGCGCAACATGTCTTCGATTGTTTGAATTGTCCTTTCGCTTTGACCGCCAGTCTGCGGATGATACGCCATACTCATGTTTAACTTTGTGCCAACACTCTCTTGAAATTGCTTCCAGAATCTCGAGTTAAATCGGGGATCTCTGTTTGAAACTATCGATACGGGCACACCGCGTCTTAATACGACTTCACGCACATATAGATGGACCAATCTGTCCAAAGAGGACCTCTCATTAATTGGAAGAAAATCTGCCGGCTTCGTAAGGCGATCAACTATAACCCATATAGCGTCATTTCCGAATTTCGTTCGGGGTAATCCCACTATAAAGTCCATAGCAATGTTTTCCCATTTCCATTCTGGAATCTTTAGGGGCTGAATTAATCCGCTTGGTCTTTGATATTCTGCCTTCACTTTCTGACAAGTATAACACTTCGCAACCCATTCTGCCACTTTTCGCTTCATATTTGGCCACCAAAAGTTCTTCTTCAAGTCTTAATACATCTTGGTGCTTCCTGGATGGATTGAAAATCTTGAATTGTGAGCTTCTTGTAATATCTCATTCTTCAATTCAGGTACATGAGGAATCCAAATTCTTGAGGAAAACCTTAATATACGTTGCTCATCTCTTTGAGTCCCAATCTCTTCCCCGGTTAGCTGATTTCTTTCTTGCTTCATTACTTCTTCCTGACATTTCCTTATCTTCCCCAATTATGTTGGCTGAAAAGTTATTGTACGACAAACCTCTTCAACTATTCCATAATCACAAAGTTCCAATTCAAATCTCTTAATCTCTTCAGACAATTCTTTTGGTATTGCTATGATATTCAATATTTCCTTCCTACTCAAAGCATCGGCTACCACGTTCGCCTTTCCAGGATGATAGTTTATCGAACAATCATAGTCCTTAATTAGTTCCAACCATCTCCTTTGCCTCATATTGAGCTCCTTCTGAGTGAAAATATACTTTAAACTCTTGTGATCCGTGTAGATCTCACACTTTTCACCGTAAAGATAATGTCTCAAAATTTTAAGTGCAAATACTATGGCTGCTAGTTCGAAGTCATGCGTAGGATACTTCAATTCATGTGGTTTTAACTGTCTTGACGCATACGTGATCACCTTATTGTGTTGCATTAGCACACAACCCAATCCCTTATGTGAAGCATCACTGAAAATCACAAAATTTCCTTGATCGTCTGGTAGTAGTAACACCAGAGCTGTTACCAACCTCTGCTTTAACTCTTGAAAGCTATCCTCACATTCTGCATTCCATTCGAACTTTTGATTCTTCCTAGTCAACTTAGTCAATGGCGTGGTGATTTTTGAAAAATCCTTGACAAATCTTTTATAATATCCTGCCAACCCTAGAAAACTTTGCACTTCCGTAGGTGTCTTTGTCCTTTCCCAACTCATAATCGCCTCAATCTTTGCCGGATCTACTTTAACTCCTTCATCTCCAATAACGTGTCCCAAAAATTGAACTTTCTTTATTCTTTAACCAAAACTCACATTTAGAAAACTTGGCATACAACCTCTTGTCGGAGTATCTCCAATGCTATCCATAGATGCTGCTTATGTTCTTCTTCCGACTTTGAATAAATAAGGATGTCATCAATGAATACCACTACGAACTTATCCAAATACTTTTTAAATACCCGGTTCATCAAATCCATAAATGCTGCCGGAGCATTAGTCAATCCAAAAGGCATTACTAAGAATTTATAATGTCCGTATCTTGTCCTGAATGCTGTCTTTGGGATATCTTCTATGCTGAGGTTGTCCCGTTCTGGAATCCACTACATAAGCTAGGAACGACTCGCAACCTTTCCTAAGCAGCTTCTTAGCCTGGACGATTGTAAGAAACAGTCCCTCTTGCCTATGTCCCTTAAATACTACTTTCTCTCCACTCTCCGTCTTTAAGTACACCTTCTTGGACTTACAATTAATCTGAGCGTTATTCTTCCCTAACCAATCCATGCCTAAGATTATATCAAACTCCCCCAACTTGAAGAGTATCAAGTCGGCTGAAAATATATGTCCCAAGATATCAATCTCACACTTAGGACATATTTGACTCACAGGAACCTTCTCTTGATTCGCAATTACCACATTTACTACCTCGTTCATAACCATTTTATCACATTGAAGTTTATCAACAAAAGTTTCTAACATGAAAGATCTCGTTGCTCTAGAATCAATCAATACTTTAGCTTCGACATTATTTAGTAAAAGTATACCTGCTATCACCTCAGAATTCTGAACAGCGTCCTTCATTTTTAAATCGAATGTCCTCGTTGTTGCTTGTGGAGTTGTTGTAGGTGGTGGAGGTAAGTCCAATACCTCAGTTGGCAGGCTTGCACTAGTACTTTCCACATTCATCAGAGCTTTGATTGGTCCGGTTGACTTGCACTCCCTAGCTATGTGTCTAGTCTTTCCACACTTGTAGCATGTAACTCCCGGCTTCGGCATCTTACACTCGTTGGCCGAATGTCCCTTCTGTTTGCATATATAGCATGTCATGCTCCGTATATTACACACTCCGGGGTGCCTTCTTCCACAATGCTTGCATTCTGGTCTCTGAAATCTGTTTTCTCTAACTTGTCCTTGGCTTGCCTGGTTGTTCCCCTTTGATTCTTGTCTTTTGTTCAAATTTCCCTTCTTCTGAAAATTTCCGCCTTTGTGGAATCCAATCTTTTTCATATTCCTGTCTTGTGAGTTTCCAGCTTCAGAATTTTCTCCATAAAATGGAACCTTCCTCTTCTTGTTATCCCTTTCCTTCCTTGACTGCATCCCATTACTCTCAGTTAGAGCAGCTTTATGTACTACTCCTGCATAAGTATCAAGCTCAAACATAGCCACTATATCTCTGATCCAAGATTCTAGTCCTTATTGGAATCTCTTTGCTTTTTCCTCCTCACTGTTGGTATACTTTGTCACAAATCTTGACAGCTCTGTAAACTTCTTCTCATATTCCAATACAGACATACTCCCTTGCTTCAATTCAAGAAATTTAAGCTCCATCTGATTCTGCATGTACTTAGGGTAATACTTTTCCAGAAATAACTTCTTAAATATTTCCTAAGAAACTTGCTGATTTGCTTCCATAGCTTTCACTGAATCCCACCAATAGATGACTTCGCCCTTTAGGAAGTAAGTAGCATATGGTGTCTTCTGATCGTCCCCTAACTGTACCAATTCAAAAGCTCTTTCCATTTCCTTAATCCATGTGTTAGCTATTACTGGATCAGTGGTATCATGAAATATAGGTGGATTCACATTCTGAAAAGCTTTGAAAGTAACAACTTGTCGAGGTGGTACCGGTGGATCAGGTGGTTGGTATGGTTTACGGTTATCTTGGTTTTCAAATTGTTGTTGAAGAGTTCTGTGTTGTTGAGCTATATCATTTCTTTGCTATTGTAAGGTTTCCAGTAATCGAAGAATATTAGGATCTGTGGTAGATGTGGTTGTTGGGTTCTTACTTTTTGGTGGCATGATCCTGAAATAAAAGTTATATCAAAACAGGTATGAACAGTGAGATAATTCGAGGGTGTCACATGGCATTCTTGTTCACATATGAGGTCAAGTTTCAAATTAAACGAATAGGGTGATGCATATAAAGGCGTAAAATAAACAATTGAAAGCAAACGGAACGATAGTGCATAATAATTGAAATTTAAAGGTCAAGATACATCAAGACTAGAATAAAGTCTGAATCTAGGAATAACATGCTTATTTAAAGGAAATAATAGGGAATTCTACAAAGTCCAACAATACAACATCATGAAAGGTAGATAATGGAAAGAACTAAGGCTCCACTCCGTCATAATGGGGTTTGGCAATCTTCTCCTCTCGAAGCGTCTTCATAATACTCTGGAGCTCGTTGTAATCATCTGGATGATATACTGGCTGGTATGGTCTCGGTGCGATGGCATCTCATCAAGCTTAGTGTTGATGTACTGAACCAAAGTCTCAAGTCTCGCAGTCATCTGCTCCTTAGGCTTTCCTTCATAGTTTCGGTTGTCCGGATACACGTTCTTCAATCGGTCTAACAATCGGTCGTACTTGCCCTGAAGCATGTCAAACTCGCGCCTCAACTCAACATACACAGAGAAAGCAATAGTATCAGCCGATCCAGAGGATGACAAGGAATGCGCCCTTTGCTGACAAATAATACATATATATATGTAAGAGGAGTATTAATGATAGATTCGCTTAACCTACTCTCTCGCATAATATCTATAATTTATACATATATCCTATAACCTATTTGGGCTGTCCAGGGACTCTAAACCGTAGCTCTGATACCAAAACCTATCACACCCCCAACCTAACCATACATAATATACAATTTATTATAATAGTTAACAAAAGAAAGTAAATACAACCGAATCCAAGATCTTACAGTTTAGGGTTTGGAACAGCCCAACACTATTAACTATTACAACCTGATTTTTTTTATATATCGAGTCCTCACACAAAGCTATCTCTTAATCTACCTGAGCTCGAACATACGCATCGGCATCACAAGTCTTACGTGATGTCTGCTTGAACCTAACCATAGCTGCTAGCTGTAATATCAGGGTGAAAGCAAGTAGTGAGCCAAATGCTCAACAAGTGCTATACAATATATTTCATAAACAAAATGAAAGAATAACAATGTGAAGGAAAACTATTAATAACAAGAGATAAACTTTTGGATGATGGCATCATTTATTTGTATCAAAACATTTCCAAAACCATTTCTTTATCAAAAACCATTTTATGATGCTACGGATTACAGTCGGTGATCATCCGCGAAGTAATCCCGAACCTCGCTGGGTTCTAGAACATTGATGGGATCCCTAGGCAACTTTTAAGCCTACAATTTTTGTGCGGAAAGGACTCGCGTCTCAGTCCAGATCCACTATTTAAGAAAATATTTGTTCCCCTTTGGGACTGGAAATCAAATCTTAACCTTTTTATTTTTTTTAAAAACTAACGCCAATTGCTAATTAACTAATTAAACAGTAAACATTTTTAACAAGTTTTTGGACTAACTCTGAAGCACTGGGAAACAAGATCCACTAAATTCAAGGTCATGATCCACTAGACTATACTTTATCAAGAGAAATTGCAAGGTTTCCATTTATAAGGATTTTGATAGTGAGATTTAGCAAGGTTATCGGATAGTATGAAAGAACAAAGTCAAACTAGGTCCAAGGTAATGGCTCCAGAAAAGACATAGGTATTAAAGTATAAAGAAGGTGATCATTAATGGTTCCAAATAAGATTTAGGTATCAAAATATAGAGAAAGTGGGCATCAGCTCAAGGTACAACAGAGTATCATGCTTTAGGGTAAGGATAGGGTTGTCAAACAATTATGAACAATCATTAAGGAACAACTGACTTTTAGGTATCAAGATAAGGTTATTGGGTGTAACTTGCACATGGTTGAACATCATAATTACTTTGGTATACTAGCATGATAGGACTTTGGATTTACTTGCATAGCAATCTTCAAGTAAAGTTAAACTACTCGAAATAAATACTTGAGGGTTCATGTCATTTTCATATACTACGGATATAGATTTGAAACCACTTGGTTCATGTATATCAAGGTGAATTAAAATACTCGCATCGTATATATATGAACTAGTTATCACACACTTGCAGTGTAAATGAAAGAGGTAGGTTGAATCACTTGCCTTGAGAAGGATTGACTTGACTGGCAGGTAGGAGCAACTGGAAGCTTTACTCGACTTTTATGGCAAGTTTACCCTCATCTCGAGATCCTACACAAATAATAATAATCTCATATTAATATATTCTCACCAACTCAACCTATTTGTAAACTGAAATTAAACATACTGGCACTTAAGCCTATATACGCACATATTTACAATCACCTTATAAGTATATTAGTACACATAACCACATACGCTCACATACCACATTTAAGTACAAAAGAATATAACACCCACTTTATTGCATCACTAGGCTTGGATGATCTCACTCCACTTACTTAAGTCACTTGGTCGCTATACTAGACAAATCTCCAAATTTTGACCTCCTAACACGAAGAGCCTTTACTAAACCATCCAATTCCTATTAATCCTGACTTGGGCCTTTCACTATACTGACTATAATCTATCTTTCAGCCATGGTGGTCAACCAAATCTTCACTTATAAGTGCTCTAAAACTATGTGATAAGTGAATGTGCTCATTATAGTAAATTTCAGAATGACATCTATGGTTTTTTGGGTGCATTTGACACTCTTATACTTCAATTTTACCTCCAAAACTTCTACACTAAACTCTTCTGACCATAAGGCAACTCCTAAAATTGATGTGGATCAAGGGCCTAGCTGGGCCTCCTTAGGCCTAAGCTCAAAGTCCATGATTCTCCTGTTTTTCTGGGCAGAAAAGTTCCTGACTTGAACCAACTTGTGACATATGATTATAACCCAAATCCTATGATCTATGGCTTGAAAAACTCCTCCTGAAACTCCCTCTAACTAAGGCCCAACAGGGCCTAATGAGGGCCTACCTATGACATGGTCAAAACTTCCTAATTCTAAGTTGCAACAAAATTGTCTCCTGCTGGACAGATTTTGTGTTTTCACTCGTGCACCTAAACAAACATCTTATAAATAATTAACAAACACCTAAAACCTATTGTATACTCCTAGTGTTAGCTTCTGGTGGCTTGGGCCTCAAAGTGCACAACAATGACAAGGTCGAATCTCACTCTAAACCTCATGGTACCAAACTGATTTTCTGCAGAATCTAATGCTCTCCTTTTTATCATGATTCTTACTTGACAAACCAAACCAACAACAACCAAAACCCTAACCAAACTTCAACCAAGGTGATCTACTGAGATAACTCTCTTACACTCAATATAGTCTTAGTGGAGATCATCCTTACCTAAGGTGCAACATAGCAATATAAAAGTTAACACATTACACAAATTACAAGTCATCAAGTTTTCAAAAATAACAATTTATATCTTCTTCATATATATACGAATTAACATCACATACCAAGGAGCAAAAATCAAGATCAATATCTTAACCCTACTGAAATTAAAGCTTACTAACAAAATCAATCCAAATGATCAAGAACTTTCGAAAATCAAGAGTTGATTTCTATGCATGCATGCCTTCGAATATTCAAGCCAAAACAACATGATATCCAAAATAAATTTTTTTATCATAAAATCAACATGCAAGCATAGCATAAACTATAACTAAATTATCACTTAGCATGCAAAGGGTTTTATAAAGATTTTTACTACAAAATTCATGTTATCATCACAAAAACATACAAAAATGAAACAAGGCAACAAAACACCATAAAAAACCATTCATTCGGCTCCCTGAAGGTCATGGCCGAATGAAATGGAACGGAAATGACCATTAAAATCAAGAGCCTCATTCTCATGACTTGGCATTTCACCATTCCTTGTAGTTCCCTCAATAATACAACCTTAAATCCATGAGAATCAAGATTGTACTTTGAGTTCCAGCTAAAACTATGCCATGCAAGATCAAAACTTAAACTTTTTACTCAAACTTCTTTGGATTATATATGATCAAGATATAGGAAGTAACATTTACTTGAATGGAATTTAGGTGCTTGAATGAAGAATGAAGAAAAGGGAGGGGGTAGGGCTTCGGCCAAAAAGCCGAGAGGAAGGAGCCGAGAGGGAGGGGAGGGAGGTGAGGTTAGGGTGGAGTGTGGAGTGAATGAAATGATCCTCTCATTTTGTGCTTGGTTTTATGCTTTTGATTGACTAAAAGAAGTGACTGGAAATGAGAATTTACAAGAGTAACCTTCGAACATAGTTAGGTCATTTTGCATGCAAGGTCAAGGAGGTAATTTGGCTAACAAAATGTGAGTTAGTGGGGTTGGAAATGTCTTCTTTGCCCTTTAGTTGAATGGAAGAGTATTTGCATGCAAGGGTTTCCATGTAATTTGCTAATTACTAAGAAACTAATTTTCAAAGATTTATTTTTATAAAATAAAATAAAAGTTCAAAAATAATAAAAATTGTACCATAAAATAACTTGGATTTTTGGAAATTTTATAAGATCACTTTTGAAATTTGTGAGTGAAATAATTCTTAAAAGATATTTTTCCAAGGTATAGAATATTCTTTATAAATCAAAAAGAAGGGCAATTAATAAAACTCTTGCTTTAAAGAATTTATATACTACATAAAGCAATTTATAATGCAGCAAATTCCATTCACACAAACGTACAACCATTAAGTATATTTATAATTGACTCTAATATTATACAGAGTTTGCAAATAATATTACACAAGATGTCGGTCGTAACAGGCAAGGCACTTGTCACAAAGAAGAAAAACTGGACAGACACTTCAGATTCCGAACATGAGGTGAACTATGCCTTGATGGCAAATGCTGATAGCAGTACTGAAACTGCTAAATTGAAGGTACCTCAAACAACATATGTTTTTCATACGGATGATATTAATGAGTTGAGATTATATCTTAAAACCATGTTCATTAGTTATAGAGATCGGACTTTAACATGTAACATCTGAAAATCTTGCTTTTAAAAAGAAAAATGACAATTTAAAAAAGGAGTTAGTTTTACTTCATCAAACTAAGAAAGAAAGAGATGATGCTTTGTATGTTAGAGATGAAGTGTTAAAATTGAATGAATATCTAAAAGTTAACTTAGAAAAGGAAAAAGAGATTATCAGAACTTGGACTAACTCTGGCAGAACAACTCAGAATTTACTAAGTAGTGGAAATTGGAAAGAGGGCTTAGGTTATGAAGATGATAAAAGTGAGAAAGGAACTGTGCAAATTGAGCCAATTGTTGTTAAATAGAATGCTAAGCCGAAGGTAAATCCTGTTAAGTTTGTAGCAAAAACTGTAAAGTCTTATTCTGAAAAGATGAAAGAGTCTAGGATAGAAGTTAAAGAAAAGTCAACTTCTGACAAATTAAAACAGGATAAACCAGCTGAAGTAAAAATAGACTTAATGACAAAGAAGCAGCTTAAGCATAAGCTGAAAGAGATTAGAAATGTAAACAAGGTAAAGGAAGCTAGGAAAAATAGGAATGGAAAGGAAGGTGTGAATAAAAGCAATAATTATATTCCTGTTCCTAATAATGCTAGAAAGAAATGTTATAACTGTGGAAACTCTAACCATCTTGCTTCTTTTTGCAGGAAATAAAGATACAAACTCTTTACCTCATAAATCAGGAGTTAAGAGTTTTAGGTTTAAGCCACAAAATCCTTGTTTTGATTGTGGTAGTTTATGGCATTCCATTTATACTTGTAAGGAATATCATAGTTTGTACTATGATTATTATCAAATAAAACCTTCTTTGAAGAAAGTTAGTTTAATTCCTTCTAGTGTAAAGTTTGATGCAAAGTCTGATATAAATTCTGATAAACAGCATGTTAGCATAAACTCTGAAACTAAATTCGCTGCAAATGCTAACAAACTTAGTAATGCCAAAGGATCCAAGCAAGTATGGGTCCTTAAAACTAACCAATAGTGGTCTTTGTGATTGCAGGGCAACAGGAAAAATATCCTAGTTCTGGACAGTGGATGTTCAGGACATATGACTGGAAATAAAGCCCTGCTATCAGACTTTGTGGAGAAAGCTGGCTCAGGAGTTTCTTATGGAGATGGCAACATGGGAAAAACTCTGGGATATGGCAATATCAATCTTGGGAATGTCATCATTGAAACAGTAGCTCTAGTCTCAGGACTTAAACACAATCTGCTAAGGTGTGAGTCGAATCTGTGACAGAGGTTATCATGTAGATTTCTTTGAAGAACACTGTGAAGTTGTAAGCAATTCTATAGGCAAAGTGGTTCTGAAAGGTTATAGGCATGGTAACATTTCTGAAGCCAGACTTTCAACAAGTTCTGATGGTTTTGCAATCTGTCTGTTGAGTAGAGCATCAATTGAAGAAAGTTGGAATTGGCACAAAAGACTCTCTCATTTAAATTTCAACAACATAAATGAGCTAGTAAAGAAAGATCTTGTGAGAGGACTGCCAAAATCAGTATTTTCTCCTGATGGCCTTTGTGATTCATGTTAAAAGGCAAAACAAAGAAAATCTTCATTCAAGAGCAAAACTGAATCTTCAATTCTTGAGCCTTATCACATATTGTATGTTGATCTATTTGGTCCAGTCAATGTCATGTCTATTGCAAAGAAGAAATATGATATGGTTATAGTGGATGAGTTCATAAGATATACTTGGGTGTATTTCTTGCACAAGAAGAATGAAACTGCATCTACTCTAATTGATCATGTCAGACAGCTGGATTAGTTGGTCAAAGATTCTATTAAAATTATAAGAAGTGATAATGGCACTGAGTTCAAGAATTCAATCATGGAAGAGTTCTGCAAAGAGCATAGAAATCAAACAGGAATTTTCTGTACCTGGAACTCCACAGCAAAATGGAGTTGTAGAAAGAAAGAGCAGGACTCTCATTGAAGCTGAACGAACTATGCTTGATGAAGCAAAGCTACCAACCTACTTTTGGGTTGAAGCTGTGCAGACTGCTTATTTTACACAGAATGCTACACTCATAAACAAGCATGGAAAAAACCATATGAGATGGTGAAGAAAAAGAAGCCAAATCTGAAATACTTTCATGTATTTGGTTGCAAGTGTTTTGTTCTTAAGACTCATTATGAACAGCTGTCAAAACTTAATCTAAAAGCTGATGAAGGAATTTTTGTTGGATATCCACTTTCCACAAAAGCCTTCAGAGTCTACAATTTAAGAACAAGGGTTGTCATGGAATCTATCAATGTATCTTTTGATGATAAGAAGATTATTGGACTTGAAGATTTCAATGATCATGATCAGCTGAGATTTGAAAATGAAGATTTAAATTTTGATTCTGTAAATTCTGATGACTTAAAATCTGATCCTGTAAGTTCTGACGGGTTAAGTTCTGATGTCATTAAAACTGTGGTAACTACTCCAAGGGAAAATGTACTTGTCTAGGTGGAGCAAGCTAATGATCCTACCACATCTCAAGACTCTCAAGAAGCATCAGAACCTATCACTGGCTCTTCAAATTCTGATTCATCAAGTTCTGATGAGCCAAATTCTGATAATTCTGGAAACTCTGATACTTCAAATCCTGAAGGATCCAACTCAAATTCTGAAGTCTCAGAGAGCATAACTACAGGGGGAGCATCAGAAAATGCTGATGGAGACAGCATGGATCATGGGGGAGGATCCAGTTCTAGAGAACAACTTCCATCTGCAAGGAAGTGGACCAAATCACATACACCTGACTTAATAATTGGAGATCCTGAAGCAGGTGTTAGAACTAGAACAGCAACATCAAATGAATGTTTCTATCATTCTTTTCTATCTCAGACTGAACCAAAGAAAGTGGAAGAAGCTCTTCAAGATGTTGATTGGGTGCAAGCAATGCAGGAAGAGTTAAATGAATTTGAAAGAAATAAAGTCTGGACCCTAGTGCCAAACCAAAGAACAGATCAATTGTTGGCACAAAATGGGTGTTCAGAAACAAAACTGACAGTGATGGAATAATTACAAGAAACAAAGTAAGGCCGGTAGCCAAAGGCTGCTCTTAACAGGAGGGCATTGATTATGATGAAACATTTGCACCAGTTGCTAGATTGGATGCCATAAGAATCTTTTTGGCTTATGCTGCTCACAAAACATTTAATGTCTTTCAAATGGATGTGAAAAGTGCTTTTCTCAATGGAGAATTGGAAGAAGAGGTATATGTTGAACAACCTCCAGGCTTTGTAGATTCAAAATTTCCAAATCATGTCTACAGGCTTGATAAAGCACTCTATTGCCTTAAGCAAGCTCCAAGAGCATGGAATGAGACTTTAGCTCAATTCCTTCTGAAAAGTGGTTTTCACAGATGTACAATTGATAAAACACTGTTCTATCTCAACCATGGAAAGGACTTACTTTTGGTACAGATATATGTTGATGATATCATATTTGGTTCTACAAATGCCAAACTCTGTAAAAGGTTTGCAAAGCTAATGCAGTCAAGATATCAAATGAGTATGATGGGAGAATTTAGCTATTTTCTGGGACTTTAAGTCAAGCAAAATGAAGAAGGTACTTTGATCAATCAATCCAAGTACACCTGAAATTTACTGAAGAAATTTGAAATGCAAGATTGTTCAACTGCATCCACTCCCATGGCCACTGTAACCAAGTTAGATAAAGATATTGGTTCATCAGTAGATATTACTAACTATAGAGGTACGATTGGCTCTTTACTCTATTTAACTATAAGTAGACCTGATATCATGTATGCTACCTGTCTTTGTGCAAGATTTCAGGCTGATCCAAGAGAACCTCATCTAATAGCTGTGAAAAGAAATTTCAAGTAACTCAAGGGTACAACTGATTTAGGATTGTGGTATCCTAGAGAATCAGATTTTAAGCTAATAGGTTACTCAGATGTAGATTTTGCAGGATGCAAAATAGACAGAAAAAGCACTAGTGGAAGTTGCCAATTTCTTGGAGGCAAATTGGTTTCTTGGTTTAGCAAGAAACAGAAATCAATTTCCACATCAACTGCAGAAGCAGAATATATTGCTGCAGAAAGCTGTTGTGCACTGATTCTATGGATGAAGAATCAGTTACTGGACTATGGGTTAGAATTTTCTAAAATACCTATTTACTGTGATAATCAAAGTGCTATTGTTATGTCAGGTAATCCAGTTCAATACTCAATGATAAAGCACATCAGCATTAGGTACCATTTCATAAGGGAATATGTGATGAAAGGTACAGTGGAATTGCATTTTGTTCCAACAGATCAACGACAAGCAGATATCTTCATAAAACCACTATGTGAAGCTACTTTTACAAGATTGGTAAATGAACTTGGAATGGTTTTAGGTTCTATCTCTAAATCTGCTTAGTTTTTGTTCACATGCATCAGACTTTATGATCAGTGTTTACAGATTATCTTATTTTCATGTAATTTATGCTTAAATTTTAATACATTAAATATTGATTGTTATCTGATGTGGATCTATACACTCTGATAGTATTTTGAATGATCTGGGACTATTCACCATAATGAGGATAACTGTGCTAGATGCTGACCTAGTAGTCTTAAACATGCTAGAAATCCCATGTTTGAATTAGTTGTTTATGTGGAAATTCATTAAAAAAAGCAAATTATGATGTTGAGCTTAGTCAAATTTACTATGTGTATCTTATTACTAAGTCACAAACTAGATTCTTGCTTCTTATCTGTCAAATTCTGATGTCAGTAAATCTTAAGGATGAACCATATGCTTGATAAGCCTCACTTATCTAAAGAAAAGAAAAGAAAATTAAAGTCAAGTACTCCTTTGAGATCTAGAGTAAATATGTGGAAGGGAAGACCCAAGTGCATTGCTGGTATTAAGTAATATGCATTAGAAAAGTAAATAAATTTTTCTTGGTGACTTTTCACATTCTCTGATTACTGGAGAAATACTCTGATAATAGCATAAATTCTGATAGCAGTTATGACTCACTTTCACTGAGAAGCCACTGTAAAAAGGAATTTCAAAAGATGCATAAAATGAGCACAAACAGTTGAGGTGGATTCTTGCATAAATTTATTCTATAGTAGACTTCATTATTAATGACAGATTTTAAGCACTTTTCTTAGTTATGCCTCATTTCTAAGATGTACTGAAGTATATCAGACATTAATCTTTATCTGATATTTTGCTAATGCACACAGTTTCACTCCATATGAATGATGAAAATTACTGTGGTGATTAAGTTATTTTTGACAAACAGTTAAGTGTCATTTCCATAAATTCTGAGGACAAGTTCTGATGGAAGTTCTGATGCTTAGACTCTGAAGAAACAAGTCAGTATTTGTATGAAGAATCACATAAACAAACATTCACTTTTTGAGTACAGAAGCCTGTTGTGCATATGTTGTGTACTTGATGATTACATAAACAAAACATCTAAGTAGATTTTACTTAGTGAAATAATGTAGCACTCGACGGATAAGAATTATAGTCCCGACGGATAACTCATTATAGTCCCGACGGATGATGACTTATTATCCATCGAGTGAGTAGCTTATGTAATAATGAGTTTGTAGCACATTTCTGCATACACCATTGTATAAATTCTATAGTAGCATATAATTCATATTGACTTTAACTAGATATGCAGAATAGGTTGATTAATTGTACATAGATGATGTCTTGTAATTCTGCATAAATGAATTGAAGTCAAGTGCCAAAATAGCTACCGACGGATGATTATCAAAGCCATCGACAGATGATAAAATAGTTATCAACGGATGTTTAATATAGTAGTCAACGGATGATCAATGAAGCCATCAACGGATGATCATAAAGTCGACGGATGATCATGTACTCAACGGATAAAGAATTCAAATATCAGTTGATAGTGACAACTGGTCACATGCGTCGAAGTGTATGCAAATGGAATGGGGAAGCCTATTAACTGGGTAATAGAGAACAAAGTAGCAAAGCATTAGACCCGATAGTTTTTATAATGATCCTGTCTTTTGACTTTGTAATCTTGGTAATATATAAACCAAGAAGTAGCAAATAGAAAAAAAGATCTGAGAAATAAAAAGTGAGAAACATTTGTAAGCAGAATTATTAGCATTTCTCTATATTCTCAGTAGCTCATATTTGTAAGAAGCTGTGAGCATTCTTGCACACAGAGTTCTCTCGATATAATATATATCTCTGGTGGAATTGTTTAAATCCACCAGAAAGTTTTTAAAGACTCTTGTTTTTAATTACTTGTGTTCTGGTTCACTTAAGTTTTTATTCCGCACTTTGCTAATCAATACACTTATATTTATATTCGAGTTTGAACATTTTTATTTTAAGAAAAAGGTTCAAGAATTCCATTCAACCCCCCTTCTGTAATTCTTGCTATATTGTTAAAGGACTAACAATTGGTATCAGAGCAAGCTCTTAACTTATAAAGAGTTTAAAGATCTAAACAATTCAACAAGATGAACAAGAAGGATGTTGGAGTCAAGATTCCTTTTCTAGATAAAGATAATTACCATCATTGGAAGGTAAAGATGCATCTTCATATGCTTTCTCAAGATGAGGCCTATGTGGACTGCATAGAAAGAGGCCCTCATGTTCCAATGAGAGCTGCAACAGGAAACGAGCAATTAGTCCCCAAGCCAAGGCATAAATGGTCTGATCCTAACATTGAACAAGTCAGGAAGGATAAAAAGGCCATGAATATTCTGTTTAATGGAGTTGATGCAGACATGTTTGACAACATTATCAACTACAAAACTGCCAAGGAAGTTTGGGATACTATACAGATAATCTGTGATGGCACTGAGCAAGTTAGAGAAAATAAGATGCAGCTCTTGATTCAGCAATATGAGCATTTTCACAATGAGGAACGTGAGTCTCTCACTGACATTTTTAGTAGGTTTCAAAAACTACTAAATGCTCTCAAGTTGCATGGAAGGGTCTATCAGACTAAAGACTCTAATCTGAAATTCCTTAGATCTCTTCCAAAGGAATGGAAACCAATGACAGTCTCATTAAGAAACTCACAAGATTATAAGGAGTTTACTTTGGAGAGACGGTATGGCATCCTGAAAACCTATGAGCTTGAAATATAGCAGGATGAAAGGATGGAGAGAGGAAAGAAGAAAGGAGGATCCATTGCACTAGTTGCTGAGTTGGAAAAGGAGAAGGAAGTAAAGATGGAAGCTGTTGAATCAACTTCAAAGGTCTGTGAGAACAAGGGCAAGGGGCTTGCAGTAGAAAGTGAAGATTTATTGAGCCAAGATGACATGAAGGACATTGATGAGCACCTAGAATTTCTTTCCAGGAAATTTGCCAAGCTCAAGTTCAAGAAGAACTTTGGAGAAGCCAAGCCAAATAGAAACATGGTGAATAAGTCAAAATTTAAATGTTTCAAATGTGGCTTGGCAGGGCATTTTGCCAGTGAGTGTAGGTAGTCAGATTCCAGTAAGAAAAAGTTTGAGTCTGTGGATTATAAGCAAAAATATTTTGATCTACTCAAGCAAAAGGAAAGGGCTTTTATTACACAAGAAAATGACTGGGCAGCAGATGGTCTGGATGAAGATAAAGATGTCAGCTATGTCAATCTAGCCTTAATGGCCAAGTCTGATGAGACAGAGACAAGTTCCTCAAGCAATCAGGTAATTACTACAAGCCTTGCACATTTATCTAAAGCTGAGTGTAATGATGCCATAAATGACATGTCTACAGAATTATATCATTTGCGTGTTACACTTAAGTCTCTTACTAAAGAAAATGCTAAAATCAAAGAAAACAATTTGTTTTTGAGTGAGAGAAATAATGTGCTTGAGTCTCAGTTTATTAATTTTGAGAAATTAAGAATTGAGTGTAAGATTGCTAAGGAGGAATTAACTGAGTCCTTAAAGAAGGAAGAAATTTTGAAGAAGCAGCTCGAGCGTGAACAAGAGGTGATTAAAGCATGGAAAACATCCAGAGATGTCCATACTCAAATCACCAAAGTTCAAGGAATCGAGTCCTTCTATGATGAAGCCTGGAAAAAGAACAAAGAGAAATTAGAACCTAATTTGGTAGAGGGACTACTAACAGATGTAGACTCGATGGATGATAAGGACTATCCGTCGGATAACAAAATGTGTTATCCGTCGAATGATGAAAATCCTCATTCGTCGGCTGTGAGCAAGCCCATTAGCAAAGCCAAACTAGTTAAGCTGAATGAGAAGTATGGGTCTGTTTCCAAGAACTTTGTTTCAGGAGAGTCAAGTCAAGTTAAGAAAGGGAAAAAGGCTAATGGTGGTCACATGACTGTCAAACAGTTAAGTGATAGACTTGAAAAGATTGAGGTAAAAACAGAGACTAAAAGGAAAAACAATAGGAATGGTAAAGTAGGGATTAACAAACACAATAACTACACACCTGATAAATATGCTCCTAGAAAAATCTGTGTCAAGTGTGGTAGTGTAAATCATCTGTCTGTTAATTGCAAATCTACCATGCCTACTTCCATGTCTGTGCAACCTCAATTTCCTATCATGAATGTCATGCCTCCCATGCCTGTTAATGATATGTCTACACAGAACATGAATGCACAGTTTGCTAATATGCCATTTGCACCTAATCCTTATTATGCTGCATATAGTATGCCACAAATGCCATTTAGTATGCCTTACTGGAATAACATGTTTACCCATAGCATGCCATTTCCTGTTAGTCATAATATGCATGATAATTCTGTTGCAATGAATGGTTTCAAAGGCCCAACTCAAATGACTAAGGATGAATCTGAGATTCCCAAGTCAAATGAGATAAAGCCTAAGAAACAAAAAAAGAAAGCTAACAAGGCAGGACCCAAGGAAACTTGGGTACCAAAATTAACTTGATTTGATTTTGATGTGTGCAGGGAAACATAAAGAATCTTTGGTACTTGGGTAGTGGTTGTTCAAGACATATGACTGGTGATTCTACCCTGCTCACAGAGTTTAAGGAGAGAGCTGGCCCAAGTATTACTTTTGGAGATGACAGCAAGGGTTATATTGTGGGATATGGCTTGATTTCAAAGGACAATGTCATCATTAAGGAGGTTGCCTTGGTGGATGGTCTCAAACACAATCTGTTGAGTATCAGCCAGCTTTGTGACAAAGGCAATTCAATAACCTTCAATTCAGAAGCCTGTGTTGTGACTAATAAAAGAAGCAACAAAGTGGTTCTCACTGGTGTGAGAAAAGGAAATGTGTACCTAGCTGATTTCAACTCATCCAATGCAGAGTCTGTAACTTGTCTTCTCAGTAAAGCAAGTCAGGATGAAAGTTGGCTATGGCACAAGAAGCTATCCCATTTAAACTTCAAGACCATGAATGAGTTGGTAAAGAAAGAACTGGTCAGAGGCATTCCTCTAGTGGAGTTTTCAAAGGATGGACTGTGTAATGCCTGCCAAAAAGGGAAGCAGATTAAAGCATCATTCAGGAAGAAACTTGATTCAACAATTGAAGAACCTTTACAACTGCTTCACATGGATTTGTTTGGACCAGTTAATGTATTTTCCATCTCAAGGAAAAGATTTTGCCTAGTAATTGTAGATGATTTCTCAAAGTTCTCTTGGACATATTTCCTAAAGTCTAAAGATGAGGCTAGTGAAATCATCATCAATCACATAAGGCAAGTCAATAATCATCCTGATTTCAAGGTTAGAAGAATCAGGAGTGACAATGGAACTGAGTTCAAGAATTCTGTTATGAGAACATTTTGTGAGGAACAGATCACTCATTAAAGCTGCAAGGACAATGCTTGAAGAATCAAAATTGCCAACATATTTCTGGGCTGAAACCGTGAATAATGCATGTTACACTCAGAATATTTCTCTGGTTAATCAAGCAAAATGCAAGACTCCCTATCAATTGTTCAAGAACAAGAAGCCAACTCTAAACTTTCTTCATGTCTTTGGCTGTAAATGCTATATTCTGAGAAATCAAACTGACCAAAATGGGAAGTTTGATGCTAAAGCAGATGAAGGAATTTCTGTTGGATATGTTGTTGGTAAAGCATATAGAGTCTACAATCTAAGAACCAACATTATTGTGGAATCAATACATGTTGTGTTTGATGATAAAAAGATTGAAGGACTGAAAGATGGAGATTACCATGAGAGCCTCAAATTTGACAATGTGGAGATGGTTAGTGATGACAGTGATGATGAAAGTGATCAAGAGAATGTATCTAAGGATAATGCAGATAAATCTACCACCAATGAAGCATAAAACTCAACATCTATCGAGTTACATAATGCTTCATCCATCGGAAGGCAATCTGCGTTATCCGTCGGGAGACAACCTGCTATATCCGTCGGTACTCAAAATTCACCATCTGTCAGGTTATTAAAAGGAGCAGGAAGTCAAGATAGATCACCTATAGAAAGTTCCCCTTTCTCAAATCAAAGATCCACAAACTCAGGGGGAGTTTCTAGCAATCAAAAATCAATTACACATCAAGACAATAATGAGGTTTCTTCATCTAGAGCTAATATACCTCAACAAAGGAAATGGACAAAAGATCACCCCTTTGAGCTTATCATTGGTGATGTTTCTTCTAGAGTTCAAACAAGAAGAGCAACTCAGGAAGAATGTCTATACAGCAGCTTTCTTTCCAAGGAAGAACCAAAGAAGGTAGAAGAAGCTTTGTTGGATCCAGATTGGATTTTAGCTATGCAGGAGGAGCTAAACCAATTTGAAAGGAATAATGTGTGGAAGCTGGTACCCAAGCCTAAAGGAAAGAATCCAATAGACACCAAGTGGGTATTCAGAAACAAGATGGATGAAAATGGCATAGTTGTCAGGAATAAAGCTAGATTGGTTGCCAAAGGCTACTGTCAACAAGAAGGAATAGATTTTGATGAAACATTTTCTCCTGTTGCAAGACTTGAAGCCATCCGAATCTTCTTAGCCTATGCAGCCCATGCCAACTTCAAGGTCTATCAAATGATGTCAAAAGTGCCTTTTTGAATGGAGATTTGGAGGAAGAAGTTTATGTCAGTCAACCTCCTGGCTTTGAAGATCCAAATTTTCCAGAATATGTCTATTATCTTTTGAAAGCACTTTATGGACTGAAGTAAGCACCTAGAGCCTGGTATGACACTTTATCAAAGTTCCTTTTGGAAAATCACTTCACAAGAGGTACTGTAGATAAAACTTTATTTTTCAAAAATGTTAATGGCTCTAGTATACTTGTTCAAATTTATGTAGATGACATTATTTTTGGCTCTACAGATGAGAAACTTTGCAAAAAGTTTGCCAAATTGATGCAAAGTAAGTATGAAATGAGCATGATGGGAGAACTAACTTACTTTCTTGGTTTACAAGTTAAGCAAGTTAGTGATGGAATATTCATTAGTCAAACTAAATATATTTTTGATCTTTTAAAGAAGTTTAATCTAATGGATTGCACATCTGCAAAAACTCCCATGGACACATCAACTAAGCTTGAATTAAACACTACTGAAAAATCTGTGGATATTTCAAGTTATAGAGGCATGGTTGGCTCACTTCTGTACTTAACAGCTAGTAGGCCAGATATAATGTTTGCTACATGTTTATGTGCTAGATTTCAGGCTGATCCTAGAGAATCTCACCTAATAGCTATTAAGAGAATTTTCAGATATCTCAAGGGAACACCAAACCTTGGCATTTGGTACCCAAGAGATTCTGGTTTTGATCTAACTGGTTATTCAGATGTAGATTATGCAGGTTGTAGAATTGATAGAAAGAGTACTACAGGAACCTGTCAATTTCTAGGAAACAATCTTGTGTCCTGGTTTAGTAAAAAGCAAAATTCAGTCTCTACTTCCACAGTTGAAGCTAAATATATTGCTGCTGGCAGTTGCTGTGCACAGATTTTATGGATGAGAAATCAATTGCTAGACTATGGTTTGCAAGTTGAGAGGATTCCTATTTTCTGTGATAACATAAGTGCAATTGCCATCACTGAAAATCCAATGCAACATTTAAGGACAAAGCACATAGATATCAAGTACCATTTCATAAGGGAACATGTAATGAATGGTACTGTGGAGCTACATTTTGTTCCAAGTGAGTGTTAGTGTATACTGAAAATATTTATTTGAAGTATATACATTTATTTCTGGCCAGTTTAATTGAGAATCATTTGAATGTTTACATGTTGTCTAATATTATATATTGTGAACAATCTAGTATTAAATGGGATACAGAATATTAGATTGTTAAATACGGTTATATAATATAATAAGGTTCACAGTACAGGTGGTGTTGGACAATCCACTGGTATGGCTATAGTATTATTTAGATTAGTTTATATTGACTAATAAATAATGCTAGTATACTTTGTGTATATTGAACAGGATCAAATTTAGAATTGTTCCCTTAATACTGATTAAGAAGGAGAACTAAGATTCTATGTTATTATTAATGCTTAGGTTCTTAATCCGGAAATAGTAATTGACACGTGTATATTATTTACATGCTTTGATTTATATATGAAATAATTCTTTTGAATTATATCATTATATTTTGGGTGATGGAATTATATACATGGTGGATATTATTTATTGAAGGAATCCATGTCCTGATAATATTCGGGTTAATGATGTCCCCTTGAAAGCTCAAAAATATTTAATTATGTGAAACCCTGCAGGTGGAATTTATTCTGGCATAATTAAATAAAGGTTGAGTGGATGATCAAGGATAAAAGATATTAATTAAATAAATTATCAGTAATTTATTTAATTAATGGACATATGATATTTTAAATATGGGAAATTTAATAAGCAAATAATATTGGAACCGAATTAATTAAATTACGGTATTAGGAAAGGTAGTGCAAATATTAATTCTTTAGTGGATTGAATTAATATTTAATTACATTGGGCTAGGCTCAAGATGTAATTAGAAGGCCCAACCTAATTATCCATGGTCCCTATTGTAGCCTATATATATTCTTATTCTCTTCTTGCTTGGCAATTGTGTGAAAACATATTGTAGTCACCAAGGAGCAAGAAGAGAGGATAACTTGAGAAGACGGAGGCCACACTTCGCTCAAGGGAATTTGGGAATACAATAGAATAGCGTGGAATCAACCATTAACAAGGTAATCTTCTTTTCGTAATCTTTATCGTAAAACGTAGTAACACCCCAAGTCTGTGGTTCCCAACAATTGGTATCAGAGCCTGGTAATGGGTTCTACGTTTTATGATATAATGTCCATGTCGTAATTATATATGTATGTATATAGTGTTTTGCTTGTATTGGTTTTGATGCAGGTTGTTAATCCACTATTATGGCCATGTATATTTTAATTATGTGTTTGGATCCCACGTGGTTTAATCGTGGTTAATTTTTATTTTGGTTTCCACGTGGTTTAATCGTGGTTGTAATTTACACGAGGGTTGATCGTGTTAGAATAGATTTTACAAAATTAGTTTTGTATTAGATCTATTTTTTTGTAATTGTTCCGGGTATTTTGTAATAGTTATGTGCGATCGGAAATCAATTCCGGTAGTTTTTTTTTGTTCCGCTGTGCGATTACATGGGGCTGCTGGGGTGCTGGGGCTGCTGGGGCTGCTGGGGCTGCTGGGGCTGCTGGGCTGCTGGGGCTGCTGGGGTGCTGGGGCTGCTGGGGCTGCTGGGGCTGCTGGGGCTGCTGGGGTGCCGGGGCTGCTGGGCTGCTGGGGTGTCGGGGCGCGCTTGGGGCAGATTTTTTTTTAGAGCTGGATTTTTTTTCAAGGGCCATAATAGTGGAAAATTTATTTTAGTTTTTTCCATTAAATTTTAATTATTGCTTTAATTTATTGATTATGTGTGTCATTAATTATGTGTGTAATTCTTTTAAAATTGCATGTTTAACTTAATTAGGACGACATGTATATAAATTTTATTTATTGCTTTAATTAAATTTATATGTTGCTAAAATTATGTGTGTATTTTGAATGCATGTTTAGACATAATTATAACAACATAGGGCCCCATTTAATTTTAAAATTCCTCAATTTTAAGAAAAAAATTCTAAGTGGGGGAGAGAATTAATATGAAATTAAATCCCATGGTCTCCATTATTGGTTGTAGGTAATTTAACATAAAGACGAATATAAATTATATATACGTCACCCATCGTGGCATGTAATTTATGGTGTCTAGAATGTTATAGAAATTACTAGAACAAACTTCTTAAATTAATAAATTTTAAAAGGAATAAATAAGGATTTTCTTTATTTCTGATTTGGGGCGATTTTGTCAAAAACGGGTTCATCGAACTTGTAAGGCTGTGGGTTTTAAGCGAGACCGATGTGACTCCTCCACTACCTGGAAATCAAACCATTGATGAATATTGAATTGAAGTATTCTATTCAAGGCAAAATTACGAATATTGGAAGGTATACACGCCACCCATCGTGGCGTACCAAGTTCCATAGATTTCGAATAATTTAAGATTTGATGATGGTATACACTTAGCTATGAAAAATAATATAGTCCACCCCAACGTGGCATATTGTTTAGTAATAGGACCGAAGTAACATTTAAACAAAATTAGGTGGTATACATGTCACACATCGTGGCGTACCAGAAACTTATGGTGTTTAGATGTTAGTGTATTTAATTTTAAATAATTGTTAGAGGAATCAATAGCTCTTAATAATTAATGCACCCTTATTTATGTGATGTTTTTATGCATGATTCTCAGGATAAAATGGGCTTTAATCCACTATTCACCATACTTAAGGATAACAAACTTACCGGACCTAACTATATTGAATGGAAACGAAATTTGGACATTGTGTTGACTGCTGAGGAGTACAAGTTTTGCACTTATGAACCCAAGCCTGAACAGCCTGCTGCTGATGCTCCTGAAGATGAGAAAGAGTATTATAAATGGTGGATTAAGGCTGATGAGATGTCGCGATGTTACATTCTGGCAGCAATGTCGGGTGTTTTGCAGCATCAGCATCAGTCTATGGCCACTGTTTCGGATATGCTCTTTAATCTCAAGGAACTTTTTGGAGATCAGAATAGGGCTGCTAGGCAAGTAGCCATGAAGGCTTTAATGAACACTCAGATGGCTGAAGGTACACCTGTAAGGGATCATGTTCTCAATATGATGTCGCATCTGAATGAGATAGAGATCCTTGGTGCTGAACTTGACGGGGAAATCCAGATTGACATTATCCTTATGAGCTTGTCCAAGAGTTTTGAGCAGTTCCGCTTGAATTACAACATGAACAAGAGGCAGTATAGTCTCGCGGAACTGCTGACAGAACTTCAGGCAGCTGAAGGATTATTTCGGCAGAGTGTTCAAGTGAATGTGGCTGAGAAAGGTTCTTCTTCTAAGCCGAAAGGTATTAAGAAGAAGAAAAAGGCTCAGACACGGAAAGCTGTGAAGGCAGTGGGAGTTCAGGGTGGTGTGAAAAAGCCTAAGGGAAAGTGCTTCAGATGCAAACAGTCAGGTCACTGGAAACAGGATTGTCCTCTTCCTAAGAAGACAAACAATACTGGTATGTCTCTTTCTCTAGTTACAGAAACATTTATAGCGACTATATCTACGAGCACTTGGTGTGTAGATACAGGAGCCACTGATCATTTTGTAATTCTATGCAGGGGTCCCAACTATCCAGAATGCTTAGAGATGGTGAGATATACGTGTTCATGGGAGATGCTACGAAAGTAGCAGTAGTTGTAGTAGGAGTTATTCATTTATCTTTTGGTTCTGATAGGATCTTGGTTTTGAACAATTGTCTTTATGTGCCTTCTTTTAGAAGGAATTTAATTTCGGTTTCTAAACTTGCTTTGGATGGTTATAATGTTTGTTTGGATCGTAATGTTTCTATTATGATGAATAAACGAATTATATGTTCTGGTACATTGCAAGACAATTTGTATATAATTAATCCTAGTCAACCTGCACTATAACTGCAATTTAGGGAATTGAACAACACATCTTCTAACTCTACTAAAAGAAAGGAACCTTCTAGTTTGAACCAAACATATCTTTGGCACTTGAGATTAGGTCATATTAACTTGAGGAGGATTCAAAGACTGGTAGTAGACGGGCCTTTAAGCTCATTGGCAGTGGAGCCATTTCCAGTTTGTGAATCATGCTTGGAAGGTAAAATGACTAATAGGCCTTTCAAGGCAAAAGGGAATAGAGCCAAACAACTGTTAGAATTGGTTCACTCTGATTTATGTGGACCCATGAATATCCAAGCAAGAGGTGGTTATAAATATTTCGTCACTTTCATTGATGATTATTCTAGATATGGGTACGTTTATTTGTTGCACCGTAAGTCTGAGTGCTTTGATAAGTTCAAAGAGTACAAAGCTAAAACGGAGAAGCGACTTAATAAAAGTATCAAGTCACTACAATCAGATCGTGGTGGCGAATACTTGCTTGGAGAAATTAGGGAATATTTATCAGAAAATGGGATAGAATCCCAGTTAACTGCACCAGGCACACCCCAGCAGAACGGTGTAGCAGAGAGAAGGAACCAGACTCTTTTAGAGAGTGTTAGATCGATGATGAGTTATTCGATTTACCCAAGTCGTTTTGGGGACATGCCTTGGAGACAGCAGCTTATCTTCTGAACTTAGTACCTTCTAAGTCAGTTCCTAAAACCCCCTTAGAATTGTAGACCGGGGGTAAACCGAGTCTAAGACATATTCGAATATGGGGTTGTCCAGCACATGTGCTGAACAAGAACGCGACTAAGTTAGAATCTCGTACAGAAGTAAGGTTATTTGTAGGCTACCCTATGGGAACGAAAGGATATTTATTTTATAGTCCGAAGAATCGGGATGTCATTGTTAGCACCAATGCAAGATTCTTAGAGGAGAAATATATAATGAATCACAAACCCATGAGTAGTGTCGTTTTAGAGGAACTAGTGGGAGGGACAAATAATACCCATGAAGCTGTAGTACAAGTAGAACAACCACAACATAATGTACAACCTGTCACTAATACCGCACCAGTGCCTCGTCGTAGTGGGAGGGTTGTTCAACAGCCTGATAGATTCATGTTTTTGGGAGAGTCTTCAGACTTGGTCTCTGGTGAACATGATGATGATCCCCGTACATACGAAGAGACAGTACAAGACAAAGATGCAGATCTTTGGCAAAAGGCGATGGAATCTGAGATAGAATCAATGTATTCTAATCAGGTCTGGGAGCTCGTGGAACCACCCAAAGGTATAAAACCTATTGGATGTAAGTGGATCTACAAGAAAAAGAGGGGATTAGATAAAAAGGTGAAAGCCTGGAAAGCAAGACTTGTTGCGAAAGGGTATACTCAGAAAGAAGGTATCGATTATGAGGAAACCTTTTCACCGGTAGTCATGCTTAAGTCAATCTGTATTCTTTTATTTATAGCAGCTCATCTCGATTATGAGATTTGGCAAATGGATGTCAAGACAGCTTTTCTTAATGGAAGTCTTGAAGAAACCATCTATATGCAGCAACCAAAAGGATTCATTAAGGAAGGCCAAGAGCATCTGGTATGTAAGCTTAAGAGGTCTATTTATGGACTTAAACAAGCTTCTAGAGACTGGAATATTCATTTTGATCAGGCAGTCCAGTCATATGGATTTGATCAAAGTCCAAGCGAATCGTGCGTGTATAAGAGAAGTGAAGGTAATGCAGTGTTTTTTCTAGTACTATATGTAGATGACATTTTACTCATTGGAAACAATGTTGAGATGTTGTCATCAGTAAAGGCATGGTTGTTCAAACAATTTGACAAGAAGGACTTAGGTGAAGCGGCATACATCCTTGGGATCAAAGTTATAAGGGATCGCAAGAAAAGGATTTTGGCTTTATATCAAGAGCCCTACATTGATAAAGTATTAGCTCATTTTAACATGCAGAACTCCAAGAAAGGTTTTCTACCTTTTAAGCATGGAGTTGCTCTATCTAAGAAGCAGTGTCCTTCGACACCTAAGGATATAGAGAGCATGAAAGCAGTTCCTTATGCTTCAGCATGTGGAAGCTTAATGTATGCTATGTTATGTACGAGGCCTGACATCTGCTTTGCTGTAGGCATGGTTAGTAGATATCAGTCGAACCCAGGTCAGGAACATTGGAGTGCAGTAAAACCTATACTCAAGTACCTGAGAAGGACTAAGGAGTATATGTTAATTTACAAGGCCTCAGATCTATTTCCTTTGGGATATACTGATTCAGATTTCCAATCAGATAGGGATAAGAGGAAATCAACCTCGGGATATGTTTTTACTTTGGGAGGTGGAGTCGTTATATGGAGGAGTGTAAAGCAGAAATGCATTGCAGACTCCACCATGGAGGCCGAGTACGTGGCGGCCTCTTAGGCTGCCAATGAGGCTGTATGGTTGGACACATAGATTTTTATATAATAGTGGATTAAATAAACACTGATATACACATAGAATATTTTGAGTATAAGTGGGAGATTGTTAGTGTATATTGAAAATATTTATTTGAAGTATATACATTTATTTCTGGCCAGTTTAATTGAGAATCATTTGAATGTTTACATGTTGTCTAATATTATATATTATGAACAATCTAGTATCAAATGGGATACAAAATATTAGATTGTTAAATACGGTTATATAATATAATAAGGTTCACAGCACAGGTGGTATTGGACAATCCACTGGTATGGCTGTAGTATTATTTAGATTAGTTTATATTGACTAATAAATAATGCTAGTATGCTTTGTGTATATTGAACAGGATCAAATTTAGAATTGTTCCCTTAATACTGATTAAGAAGGAGAACTAAGATTCTATGTTATTATTAATGCTTAGGTTCTTAATCTGGAAATAGTAATTGACACGTGTATATTATTTACATGCTTTGATTTATATATGAAATAATTCTTTTGAATTATATCATTATATTTTGGGTGATGGAATTATATACATGGTGGATATTATTTATTGAAGGAATCCATGTCCTGATAATATTCGGGTTAATGATGTCCCCTAGAAAGCTCAAAAAGATTTAATTATGTGAAACCCTGCAGGTGGAATTTATTCTGGCATAATTAAATAAAGGTTGAGTGGATGATCAAGGATAAAAGATATTAATTAAATAAATTATCAGTAATTTATTTAATTAATGGATATATGATATTTTAAACATGGGGAATTTAATAAGCAAATAATATTGGAACCAAAATAATTAAATTACGGTATTAGGAAAGGTAGTGCAAATATTAATTCTTTAGTGGATTGAATTAATATTTAATTACATTGGGCTAGGCTCAAGATGTAATTAGAAGGCCCAACCTAATTATCCATGGTCCCTATTTTAGCCTATATATATTCTTATTCTCTTCTTGCTTGGCAATTGTGTGAAAACATATTGTAGCCACCAAGGAGCAAGAAGAGAGGATAACTTGAGAAGACGGAGGCCACACTTCGCTCAAGGGAATTTGGGAATACAATAGAATAGCGTGGAATCAACCATTAACAAGGTAATCTTCTTTTCGTAATCTTTATCGTAAAACGTAGTAACACCCCAAGTCCGTGGTTCCCAACAGTGAGAAGCAATTTGCAGTTATCTTTACCAAACCACTGGATGAATCCACCTTTTCAAGGTTGGTAAGTGAGTTAGGTATTCTTAATTACTCTTAAATCTATCTGAGTTATTTTGCAAGTTGATATGCAGCCAGAAATTTAATTGATTTTTCAGTCTTGGATGAAATTTTGGCTAAGTCAAAATTTACATCTCGACGGATGACCCTTATCCATCAAGTTTGGTCATCCGTCGATATACAATTTGCTAATAAAAATCAATTACTTTTCTGGAATATTTTATGTCTCGACGGATAACAGTTTATCCTCATCCGTCAAATTGTCTTAATCTCAGCCGTTAATTCCCTGTACATTATCCTTCGAGTATACTTACAGTTTGTAAGCATTACACGACGGATAATGGGTGGAATTTTTACAGTTTATTTTTAAACGGCTATTTTAGGCAATTTCTATTAGTTACTTTATTTTACTTTATTATTTTTATCAGTTATTTTTGAGATAGTATAAAAGCTTAATTCATTGCAACTGCTTTTCTTTTATCATTCTCAAATTCAACTGCTCTAATTTAATTCTCTCATAAGCACCTACTCTCCTTCTCTTCAAGTTCTTATTCTCTAACAATGGCACCTGTAGTAAAGATCATGTCTCAAACTGGGTTCATTTATGAGAAGAACAATTTCACTGCATTAGTTAACAAGGGTATTCAATAATCGGATGACTATCACAAGATGATGGAATTTGTGAAGAATTGCAAGCTCAATTATGCCATGCTGGAATCACCCACAATCTTCTGTGAAGTTGTTGAAGAGATGTGGACCACTGCTACCTACAACTCTACAGATAAGACTATCACTCTAACCATCAAAGGTAAAGAATTTTGTATCAATAGTGATGTGATAAAAGCATGTTTTAAAATTCCCGATAACAATGTGACTTCACCACACAATGACACTGATATTATAAATATGTTTAATTCCATGCACTATGTTCTTCCTACTTCTAAACTGAGTGATATTAGGAGAATGGGTCTTAGGAAGGAGTGGAGTTTTGTTGTGTGATGTAATTACAAAGGTTTTCTCAGAAAAGATCAGTAATTTTGATTCAGTGAATATTTCCATGCTTAACATGCTATACATGCTAGTTACAGATAAATTTTATAATTTCAGTGACCTTGTCTTGTTTGAGTTAGGTTTTAAATTAGGTGAGTTAGCTAAAAGAGGTAAGAATGTGTATTATGCTAGATTTCTTATGTTATTGGCTAACCAACTCTGTGAAGAGATTGTGCTTGAGAACCCTAACAACAAACTGGACTGTTGGGTTCAAGAGAGAAGGCTCATTGCAGATCTGAACAGGGCCAATCATCACAAGGATGTGCCAATGTTCTACTTTCCTGTAATGCAAGCACCTCAGGTAAGTGAGGTAAGTTCATCCATCCCTACAACTATTCCAACCTCCATAATTTTTTTGAGTTCAGGAGTAGCTATGGCAACTGTGCCAATGACCAAACAGTTGCCTACCAAAGCTGCCAGGCCTACTACTATTTCCAAATCCAAATCAAACAAAACCCCTCTGGTATCTCTCAAAAGATGCTAGTTGAAAAATCCACAAAAGCCAAAGAGGGGAGTGTGAAGGAGGGTAAGTCAGGTGAGGGAAGGGGTGAACATAAAAGAAACCCCAAGAGTAAGGTTGGAGAGTTGACTGAATCCCAGCCTAGCCACACTGCAGTTTCCCAATAAACTGCAGTGCTTAAAAGGACAAAAGATCACTTCTAGCTGCATACTCCCAAAAGGATGTAGCAATTGAACAAAGCTCTCAACCAAGAGCATAGGCCAAGAGGGTTAGGGACACAAGCTCACCCCAAACTTATGCCAGAAAGAAGAAATCAAAAACCTCTGGGGATGCACAGGGCACACACAGTGCAAACTGGTGCTAAAAACACAGTCACTGCACCTTCACAAATTCAACTTGATGTGGCTCCAATAAATGTGAAGTCACAACCAAAATCTCTAGTTATAGAAGCACCTCTAACACCATACTCACCAACCAACTCTCTGGATGTGGATATGATAAACACATCAATCCCTGATTCCCCTTCTTTAACTCTGTTGGGGAAGCCAAATTCTAGTGCAAGTGAGCATCATCTTTTAGATGATTTGTTGGCTCACTTGCCAATTCTTTCAGGAACTGTTGTGTCATCTGTGCCTAAAATATCTTCAATCAGCACAGAGTCAACAATAGTTTCTATTCCCACCTCATTCATTTCTACTCTCTCGACGGATATTGCTCATCCGTCGAGTAGTGATTGTATCCCGAAGGATAAGCCTAACAGCAGTTATCCGTCGGACAGCAAAACCACTTACTCGATAGATATCACTCATCCGTCGAGTATCTCTGCACAACTTCAAACTTCAATTATTTCAAGTGCATAAGATTTAGTGGTTGTACAGTCACTCTTAGGATTGAGAGAGCAGAGTGTTTTTGAGTGAGAGGCTGGGTTGCTCCCAGGAAAAAGGAGAGGAAATGAGTGAAAATCTGCAATCCATTTCTTCAGGATTGGCAAAAGGGAGTGAGAGGAGTCCCACCTTAGTAGGTGAAGGTGAGGGTGTGAGGGTGGGGAGCCAGGGTGAGACCCTGATGCAACAAAAGAGAGAACATGAGAGAAAAGCAGGTACAGAGGGTATAAGGGTGGATCCAGCCATTGCTCATGAGTCAATGATTGTGGATGATGCTGAAAAGGAAAGACAATTTTAGCAACATTACAAAGCTGTAATTGATAACATTTTCTTGAATGTTGACACTTTTACTCCTCCTGTGTCAGCCTATCAACTATTGGCTGCTCAGGGCAATGAGGAGGCAGAGAAGACTTTAAATCTAGTACATACTTCAAAATCTCTACAAAGGGATAAAGTTGCTGTCAATTTGATGCCTCCTACAGCTGGTGAGCCATCTGAAGAATTTGGAGTAAATTCTAATGATGATGACTCCATTATTTGATGGAAGCATAAACTTAGGGGGAGATGAAGACCCAAGTTCTATTCCTGATCTACCTGAATGGGCATTGACAAAGGAGTCTACACCAGGACAATTCAATGTATCCTTAGTCAAACAAATCATGTCTATCCAAAAGGTCATTCAGAACACCTCAAATGCTGGTACCAAGGCTATTCTTCAAGCCCACCTAGATTCTCTACATCTCATGAAGCTACAGCAATTAAGACAGAATCTGAGTGTGGATGAACTCAAAAAGGATATAGCTGACTTGAAGACCTACAATTCTGAGAAGCTGGATTCAATAATACCCTATGGTACCATGCAGGATCTGCTACTGAGACTGAGAAGAGAACCAGATGCTGAAAAGAAGCTGGCCAAATTGGAGGACAGAGTTCAAGTTATTGAAAACTCTGTGGTCACCATTCTTCAAATCAACAGTCTCAGACCAGTCTTCTAATGCAACTGGCTAAAGCACACGGCTTAACTCCTCAACTTGATGATAACAAAAAGGGGGAGAAAGGACCAAGTGAGGGGGAGAAAGCTACAGATACAAATCAGTAAAGTAATTGTGCCTTCAAAAACTGTCTCAAAGCCACCAGTTGCAGATGGTATAGATCTGATTCAAGCAGCAGCAGCTAACTTGAAAGTTGCTGAGAAGGAAAAGTTGAGTTTGGTCAACTGGGAGAAGATTGATAAGGAGATACAGAAAAAGTTTGAACTTGTCAAGGAGCCAGTTAAGTCAGCCATCCATCACTCTCAAGTCAAGCAAATAAGTGTGCATGAGATGAGCATGAACTATCTGGAAAGAGGACAATCTTCCTGCATCAAGTCTCCAAAGGCTGAAATGATTCTTAAACCAAGGGCAAACTACTCAAAATCATCTTTGAAGAACCCCTTGGACAATGTGTATGAGACACCCAAGCCTGATGAAAAGAAGCTTCTGTCAAGATCAATTGTCTTCTATAAAGATCCAGCTAATTCAGTTTCTAAAAGAAGGATTGCTAAAATTGTCAGAAATAGGAAAGAAATTTGTGTGGTGGTTGGACACCCTCAATTTGCTCAAGCAAAGAGAGAAGAAAAAGCTAGATTGAAGCAGGAAAAGAAGCAGGCTGCTCTAGATGCTAAAAAGGCTAAATAAAAGAGAGAGCAGATTGTTATCTTGGCCAAGCTACATGCTGTAAACACATCACAACAAATTCCCTCTCAACCATCTGAAGCTACTGAATCAAGGAAGCAAGTTGAAGAACAGAAGAAATCTCCAAGAAAGAAAGAATTGGTTAAAAGAACTCAAAGGAAACTGGATATTGTTGACAAGGAATTGGAAGATCAATTTCCTAAGAAATCCACACCAATTATAACTCAAGCAACAAAGCCTTCTGTGGTATTTGAAGACATAAAGGTGGTGGATCCCTACAGGAATATTCATGGTGAACCTATTGTGCCCAAGGATGAGCCAATAGAATGGGAGAACATACCAATTCCAGACTTCAATCTACCAATCCTTAGCAAGCCAAAAAGGATAAAGTCAAGAGCAGTCAAGAAAGTGAAGTTGTCACCTCTCAAATCCAAGTCCGTAGTTAAAGCTCAGCCTAAAGTCAATGAGGGAGACTACTTGTACTTGTGTGACATCAAAGAGTTTTCTGATCTAAACCTCTATCTGGATGAACTAGATGAGGTGAGCGTAATTGATGCATACAGAAACCTACCTGAAAGGTTAGTGTTCAAGTACAAAGGAGGAAAGGAGATTCAGTGGCCACCTCATAGGATTCTTCAAGAGAGCCAAACTGTACTGATTAAAGTTTATTCATCCTTCTAGAAGAACTTTGGGTTCAATATCACTGCAAGAAGACTAGTATTGAAGAAGATTGAAATACTAAGGAGTGTTAGAGCTAAAGATGCACTCACAAAGATTCTAATCATCCCATACACAGGGAGAAGAGTGCATCTAAGGCCCTACTGGCTGATGGAGTTCATAGATGACAAAGGTGTGAGAAGATTCTTCAGATTAGAAGACCAATTGAGCATCTCCAGCAATGAGACTCTCTTGGAAATGCAAGGAAAGCTAAATCTCTCAGAATCTGATGAATTGGAATTCCACAGGCAGCTCCAAAATCAGATTGATGAAAACAACAGAAAGCTTAGAAGAAGATCCAGACCTTCAAGAAACTAAAAAAATCTGCTCAGGCTAGAGGAGCATCTTGAAAATGACTGTGAGCTAAACTTTGTACATTTTGTTATTTGAAGCACTTTTCAGTATTATCTACTTTTCTTTAAAGCTGTATGTTTAGGGTGTTTTATTATCATCAAGTATCTCTTAATTTATGGCTACAATTCCAGTAGACATAAATTGGGGGAGATTGTTGTGCATATGTTGTGTACTTGATGATTACATAAACAAAACACCTAAGTAGATTTTACTTAGTGAAATAATGTAGCACTCGACGGATAAGAATTATAGTCCCGACGGATAACTCATTATAGTCCCGACGGATGATGACTTATTATCCATCGAGTGAGTAGCTTATGTAATAATGAGTCTGTAGCACATTTCTGCATACACCTTTGTATAAATTCTAAAGTAGCGTATAAGTCATGTTGAATTTAACTAGATATGCAGAATAGGTTGATTAATTGTACATAGATGATGTCTTGTAATTCTGCATAAATGAATTGAAGTCAAGTGCCAAAATAGCTACCGACGGATGATTATCAAAGCCATCGACGGATGATCATGTTAGTGTATAATGAAAATATTTATTTGAAGTATGTACATTTATTTCTGGCCAGTTTATTTGAGAATCATTTGAATGTTTACATGTTGTCTAATATTATATATTGTGAATAATCTAGTATCAAATGGGATACAGAATATTAGATTGTTAAATACGGTTATATAATATAATAAGGTTCACAGCACAGGTGGTGTTGGACAATCCACTGGTATGGCTGTAGTATTATTTAGATTAGTTTATATTGACTAATAAATAATACTAGTATACTTTGTGTATATTGAACAGGATCAAATTTAGAATTGTTCCCTTAATACTGATTAAGAAGGAGAACTAAGATTCTATGTTATTATTAATGCTTAGGTTCTTAATCCGGAAATAGTAATTGACACGTGTATATTATTTACATGCTTTGATTTATATATGAAATAATTCTTTTGAATTATATCATTATATTTTGGGTGATGGAATTATATACATGGTGGATATTATTTATTGAAGGAATCCATGTCCTGATAATATACTTGGAATTGTGTGAAAACATATTGAAGCCACCAAGGAGCAAGAAGATTGGATAACTTGAGAAGACGGAGGCCACACTTCGCTCAAGGGAATTTGGGAATACAATAGAAGAGCGTGGAATCAACCATTAACAAGGTAATCCTCTTTTCGTAATCTTTATCGTAAAACGTAGTAACACCCTAAGTCCGTGGTTCCCAACAATTGGTATCAGAGCCTGGTAATGGGTTCTACGTTTTATGATATAATGTCCATGTCGTAATTATATATGCGTATATATAGTGTTTTGCTTGTATTGGTTTTGATGCAGGTTGTTAATCCACTATTATGGCCATGTATATTTTAATTATGTGTTTGGATCCCACGTGGTTTAATCGTGGTTAATTTTTGTTTTGGTTTCCATGTGGTTTAATCGTGGTTATAATTTACACGAGGGTTGATCGTGTTAGAATAAATTTTACAAAATTAGTTTTGTATTAGATCTATTTTTTTTGTAATTGTTCCGGGTATTTTGTAATAGTTATGTGCGATCGGAAATCAATTTCGGTAGTTTTTTTTTCCGCTGTGCGATTACAAGGGACTGCTGGGGCTGCTGGGGCTGCTGCGACTGCTGGGGCTGCTGGGGCTGCTAGGGCTGTTGGGGGCGTTGGGGCGCGCTTGGGGCAGATTTTTTTTTAGAGCTGGATTTTTTTTCAAGGGCCATAATAGTGGAAATTTTATTTTAATTTTTTCCATTAAATTTGAATTATTGCTTTAATTTATTGATTATGTGTGTCGTTAATTATGTGTGTAATTCTTTTAAAATTGCATGTTAAACTTAATTAGGACGACATGGACATAAAAATTATTTATTGCTTTAATTAAATGTTATATGTTGCTAAAATTATGTGTGTATTTTGAATGCATGATTAGACATAATTATAACAACATAGGGCCCCAATTAATTTTAAAATTCTTCAATTTTAATAAAAAAAATTCTAAGTGGGAGAGGGAATTAATATGAAATTAAATTCCATGGTCTCCATTATTGGTTATAGATAATTTAACATAAAGACGAATATAAATTATATATACGTCACCCATCGTAGCATGTAATTTGTGGTGTCTAGAATGTTATAGAAATTACTAGAACAAACTTCTTAAATTAATAAATTTTGAAAGGTACGGATTTTCTTTATTTCTGATTTGGGGCGATTTTGTCAAAAACGGGTTCATCGAACTTGTAAGGTTGTGGGTTTTAAGCGAGACCGATGTGACTCCTCCACTACCTGGAAATCAAACCATTGATGAATATTGAATTGAAGTATTCTATTCAAGGCAAAATTACGAATATTGGAAGGTATACACGCCACCCATCGTGGCGTACCAAGTTCTATAAATTTCGAATAATTTAAGATTTGATGATGGTATACACTTAGCTATGAAAAATAATATAGTCCACCCCAACGTGGCATATTATTTAGTAATAGGACCGAAGTAACATTTAAACAAAATTAGGTGGTATACATGTCACACATCGTGGCGTACCAAAAGCTTATGGTGTTTAGATGTTAGTGCATTAAATTTTAATAATTTAGATCTTAATAATTAATGCACCCTTATTTATGTGATGTTTTTATGCATGATTCTCAGGATAAAATGGGCTTTAATCCACTATTCACCATACTTAAGGATAACAAACTTACCGGACCTAACTATATTGAATGGAAACGAAATTTGGACATTATGTTGACTGATGAGGAGTACAAGTTTTGCACTTATGAACCCAAGCCTGAACAGCCTGCTGCTGATGCTCCTGAAGATGAGAAAGAGTATTATAAACGGTGGATTAAGGCTGATGAGATGTCACGATGTTACATTCTGGCAGTAATGTTGGGTGTTTTGCAGCATCAGCATCAGTCTATGGCCACTGCTTCGGATATGCTCTTTAATCTCAAGGAACTTTTTGGAGATCAGAATAGGGCTGCTAGGCAAGTAGACATGAAGGCTTTAATGAACACTCAGATGGCTGAAGGCACACCTGTAAGGGATCATGTTCTCAAGATGATGTCGCATCTGAATGAGATAGAGATCCTTGGTGCTGAACTTGACGGGGAAACCCAGATTGACATTATCCTTATGAGCTTGTCCAAGAGTTTTGAGCAGTTCCGCTTGAATTACAACATGAACAAGAGGCAGTATAGTCTCGCGGAACTGCTGACAGAACTTCAGGCAGCTGAAGGATTATTTCGGCAGAGTGTTCAAGTGAATGTGGCTGAGAAAGGTTCTTCCTCTAAGCCGAAAGGTATTAAGAAGAAGAAAAAGGCTCAGACACAGAAAGCTGTGAAGGCAGTGGAAGTTCAGGGTGGTTTGAAAAAGCCTAAGGGAAAGTGCTTCAGATACAAACAGTCAGGTCACTGAAAACAGGATTGTCCTCTTTCTAAGAAGACAAACAATACTGGTATGTCTCTTTCTCTAGTTACAGAAACATTTATAGCGGCTATATCTACGAGCACTTGGTGTGTAGATACAGGAGCCACTGATCATGTTTGTAATTCAATGCAGGGGTTCCAACTATCCAAAATGCTTAGAGATGGTGAGATATACGTGTTCATGGGAGATGCTACGAAAGTAGCAGTAGTTACAGTAGGAGTTATTCATTTATCTTTTGGTTCTGATAGGATTTTGGTTTTGAACAATTGTCTTTATGTACCTTCTTTTAGAAGGAATTTAATTTCGGTTTATAAACTTGTTTTGGATGGTTATAATGTTTATTTGGATCGTAATGTTTCTGTTATGATGAATAAACGAATTATATGTTATGGTACATTACAAGACAATTTGTATATAATTAATCCTAGTCAACCTGCACTGCAACTGCAATTTAGGGAATTGAACAACACATCTTCTAACTCTACTAAAAGAAAGGAACCTTCTAGTTTGAACCAAACATATCTTTGGCACTTGAGATTAGGTCATATTAACTTGAGGAGGATTCAAAGACTGGTAGTAGATGGGCCTTTAAGCTCATTGGCAGTGGAGCCATTTCCAGTTTGTGAATCCTGCTTGGAAGGTAAAATGACTAATAGGCCTTTCAAGGCAAAAGGGAATAGAGCCAAACAACTGTTAGAATTGGTTCACTCTGATTTATGTGGACCCATGAATATCCAAGCAAGAGGTGGTTACGAATATTTCGTCACTTTCATTGATGATTATTCTAGATATGGTACGTTTATTTGTTGCCCCGTAAGTCTGAGTGCTTTGATAAGTTCAAAGAGTACAAAGCTAAAACGGAGAAGCGACTTAATAAAAGTATCAAATCACTACGATCAGATCGTGGTGGCGAATACTTGCTTGGAGAATTTAGGGAATATTTATCAGAAAATGGGATAGAATCCCAGTTAACTGCACCAGGCACACCCCAGCAGAACGGTGTAGCAGAGAGAAGGAACCGGACTCTTTTAGAGAGTGTTAGATCGATGATGAGTTATTCGGATTTACCCAAGTCATTTTGGGGACATGCCTTAGAGACAGCAGCTTATCTTCTGAACTTAGTACCTTCTAAGTCGGTTCCTAAAACCCCTTCAGAATTGTGGACCGGGGATAAACCGAGTCTAAGACATATTCGAATATGGGGTTGTCCAGCACATGTGCTGAACAAGAACGCGACTAAGTTAGAATCTCGTACAGAAGTAAGGTTGTTTGTAGGCTACCCCATGGGAACGAAAGGATATTTATTTTATAGTCCGAAGAATCGGGATGTCATTGTTAGCACCAATGCAAGATTCTTAGAGGAGGAATATATAATGAATCACAAACCCATGAGTAGTGTCATTTTAGAGGAACTAGTGGGAGGGACAAATAATACCCATGAAGCTGTAGTACAAGTAGAACAACCACAACATAATGTACAACCTGTCACTAATACCGCACCAGTGCCTCGTCGTAGTGGGAGGGTTGTTCAACAGCCTGATAGATTCATGTTTTTGGGTGAGTCTTCAGACTTGGTCTCTGGTGAACATGATGATGATCCCCGTACATACGAAAAAGCAGCACAAGACAAAGATGCAGATCTTTGGCAAAAGGCGATGGAATCTGAGATAGAATCAATGTATTCTAATCAGGTCTGGGAGCTCATGGAACCACCCAAAGGTATAAAACCTATTAGATGTAAGTGGATCTACAAGAAAAAGAGGGGTTTAGATAAAAAGGTGAAAGCCTGGAAAGCAAGACTTGTTGCGAAAGGGTATACTCAGAAAGAAGGTATCGATTATGAGGAAACCTTTTCACTGGTAGTCATGCTTAAGTCAATCCGTATTCTTTTATCTATAGCAGCTCATCTTGATTATGAGATTTGGCAAATGGATGTCAAGACAGCTTTTCTTAATGGAAGTCTTGAAGAAACCATCTATATGCAGCAACCAAAAGGATTCATTAAGGAAGGCCAAGAGCATCTGGTATATAAGCTTAAGAGGTCTATTTATGGACATAAACAAGCTTCTAGAGACTGGAATATTCATTTTGATCAGGCAGTCCAGTCATATGGATTTGATCAAAGTCCAAGCGAATCGTGCGTGTATAAGAGAAGTGAAGGTAATGCAGTGGTTTTTCTAGTACTATATGTAGATGATATTTTACTCATTGGAAACAATGTTGAGATGTTGTCATCAGTAAAGGCATGGTTGTTCAAACAATTTGACATGAAGGACTTAGGTGAAGCGGCATACATCCTTGGGATCAAAGTTATAAGGGATCGCAAGAAAAGGATGTTGGCTTTATCTCAAGAGCCCTACATTGATGAAGTATTAGCTCGTTTAACATGCAGAACTCCATGAAAGGTTTTCTACCTTTTAAGCATGGAGTTGCTCTATCTAAGAAGCAGTGTCCTTCGACACCTAAGGATATAGAGAGCATGAAAGCAGTTCCTTATGCTTCAGCATGTGGAAGCTTAATGTATGCTATGTTATGTACGAGGCCTGACATCTACTTTGTTGTAGGCATGGTTAGTAGATATCAGTCGAACCCAGGTCAGGAACATTGGAGTGCAGTAAAAACTATACTCAAGTACCTGAGAAGGACTAAGGAGTATATGTTAATTTACAAGGCCTCAGATCTATTTCCTTTGGGATATACTGATTCAGATTTCCAATCAGATAGGGATAAGAGGAAATCAACCTCGGGATATGTTTTTACTTTGGGAGGTGGAGCCGTTATATGGAGGAGTGTAAAGCAGAAATGCATTGCAGACTCCACCATGGAGGCCGAGTACGTGGCGGCCTCTGAGGCTGCCAAGGAGGCTGTATGGTTCAGGAACTTCCTTTTGGACTTAGATGTGGTACATAATTTGCCTAGGAGCTTGACGGTGTATTGTGATAACACTGGTGCTGTGGCAAATTCAAAGGAACCGCGAGACCACAAAGCAGCTAAACATATTGAACGTAAGTATCATCTCATACGAGGAATCGTAAAGCGAGGGGATATAGTTGTGGCTCACATATCATCAGAAGACAACCGAGCAGATCCTTTCACAAAGAGCTTGCCAACCAAGGTTTTTGACAAGCATGTGGAAGCGATAGGAGTCAGATGGATGGACACATAGATTTTTATATAATAGTGGATTAAATAAACACTGATGTGCACATAGAATATTTTGAGTATAAGTGGGAGATTGTTAGTGTATACTGAAAATATTTATTTGAAGTATGTACATTTATTTCTGGCCAGTTTATTTGAGAATCATTTGAATGTTTACATGTTGTCTAATATTATATATTGTGAACAATCTAGTATCAAATGGGATACAGAATATTAGATTGTTATATACGGTTATATGATATAATAAGGTTCACAGCACAGGTGGTGTTGGACAATCCACTGGTATGGCTGTAGTATTATTTAGATTAGTTTATATTGACTAATAAATAATACTAGTATACTTTGTGTATATTGAACAGGATCAAATTTAGAATTGTTCCCTTAATACTGATTAAGAAGGAGAACTAAGATTCTATGTTATTATTAATGCTTAGGTTCTTAATCCGGATGTAGTAATTGACACGTGTATATTATTTACATGCTTTGATTTATATATGAAATAATTCTTTTGAATTATATCATTATATTTTGGGTGATGGAATTATATACATGGTGGATATTATTTATTGAAGGAATCCATGTCCTGATAATATTCGGGTTAATGATGTTCCCTTGAAAGCTCAAAAAGATTTAATTATGTGAAACCCTGCAGGTGGAATTCATTCTGGCATAATTAAATAAAGGTTGAGTGGATGATCAAGGATAAAAGATATTAATTAAATAAATTATCAGTAATTTATTTAATTAATGGACATATGATATTTTAAACATGGGGAATTTAATAATCAAATAATATTGGAACCGAATTAATTAAATTACGGTATTAGGAAAGGTAGTGCAAATATTAATTCTTTAGTGGATTGAATTAATATTTAATTACATTGGGCTAGGCTCAAGATGTAATTAGAAGGCCCAACCTAATTATCCATGGTCCCTATTGTAGCCTATATATATTCTTATTCTCTTCTTGCTTGGAATTGTGTGAAAACATATTGTAGCCACCAAGGAGCAAGAAGAGAGGATAACTTGAGAAGACGGAGGCCACACTTCGCTCAAGGGAATTTGGGAATACAATAGAAGAGCATGGAATCAACCATTAACAAGGTAATCCTCTTTTCGTAATCTTTATCGTAAAACGTAGTAACACCCTAAGTCCGTGGTTCCCAATAGATCAAATAGCTATCAACGGATGTTTAATATAGCAGTCGACGGATGATCAATGAAGCCATCAATGGATGATCATAAAGTCGACGGATGATCATGTACTCAACGGATAAAGAATTCAAATATCAGTTGATAGTGACAACTGGTCACATGCGTCAAAGTGTATGCAAATGGAATGGGGAAGCCTATTAACTGGGTAATAGAGAACAAAGTAGCAAAGCATTAGACCCGATAGTTTTTATAATGATCCTGTCTTTTGACTTTGTAATCTTGGTAATATATTAACCAAGAAGTAGCAAATAGAAAAAAAGATCTGAAAAACAAAAAGTGAGAAATATTTGTAAGCAGAATTATTAGCATTTCTCTGTATTCTCAGTAGTTCATATTTGTAAGCAGCTGTGAGCATTCTTGCACACAGAGTTCTCTCAATATAATATATATCTCTGGTGGAATTATTTAAATCCACCAGAAAGTTTTTAAAGACTCTTGTTTTTAATTACTTGTGTTCTGGTTCACTTAAGTTTTTATTCTGCACTGTGCTAATCAATACACTTATATTTATATTCGAGTTTGAACATTTTTATTTTAAGAAAAAGGTTCAAGAATTCCATTCAACCCCCCTTCTGTAATTCTTGCTATATTGTTAAGGGACTAACAAAGCCATATTCTGATGACCGTTAAAATCTGATAATATTCAAGTTCTGATATTAAATTCTGATGCAAACTCTGATGCTTACGTGGCATTATTTATTTACTTGACTTATTTGTGGTAAATACTGTAATGGTCATATTTTATCAGAATATAATTAGGTGAGATAAAAATAGTCATAATCATTTAGTAAGTGGGAAGCGTGTTTTCCTTGAAACACTGCATGTGCACATTTTTTACTGCTTAATACCCGTGCCCACTAATAATTTTTTTTTTGACTAATGATATGCTGCCATGTGTCTAAAGTCTGTTCTGCTTCAATCATAACAGTTGTCAAAAAAAGAGTATATATATGGGAGTTAAAAGATTTTATAATCTTTTACCTACTTTTCTTTCTCTAATCTCTCTCATTCTCTCTCTCACTAATATTCTCTGAAGCTATTTTCTTACAGGCCTTTTATCAAACACCTTGTGTACACTCTATTTTCTCACTTATTTTTCACAGAAATGGCACCCAAAGACATCATTTTCAATGGATCTAAGTTTGTTCCTAACAATTACTTGGCTATACTCAGCAAGGATGAAGCCCCATCAGAACTTCACTTCATCCAAGACTTTTTGTCTCGAAGTGAAATAGGCTATGCACTCACCCAACCTTAAGCAATCTCAGGGACTCAGGTGATGGAGTTCTGGAGGTCAGGAGTTTATGATGATGGTGGTGCTAATGGGTCCCCAAGCATTATATTTACAACAGGGGAGGATGCCCATGTGGTGACTTTGGCCACAGTTCGACAAGCTCTACAATTGCCAGAAAACTGCACTTTTTCAATAGTTGAGGAGCTAGATCTTCAACAGCTAATGGCCAATCTGGGCTATGAAAAAACTTTGGCAAAGCTTGGACAACTAAAGAGACCCCACATCAGGAGGGAGTGGAGTTTCTTCTTTGACTGCATCACAAGAACCTTTGCAAATAAGTGTTCAGATTTTGATGCAATTCTTATCATAAGTCAGCAAATTGGGTATGCTCTGATTACTTAATCTCATTTTGATTATGCTACTGTTGTACTAGGATTCATAAGGGATAGGATGACAGAAGATAGACATGCTGTATATTTTGCTAGATTCTGTCAACTTATTTACAACTTTTGTAACTCTGATGCACCCCAACTAGCAAGTGAGTTGATATCACCATTTTAACTTTCTAAGAGAGCATTTACTGACTTATTATCTACTGATAATAAAAAAACTATTCTAAGACCCCTCCAAATTCCACAATCAGTCAAACAATTTTTAGTAAACTCTGACCCATCCACATACACTGCTAAATAAACTGATGTCCAACCAACCCAACCTCCATCAGCACCTCCAACCACCTCTCAACCTCAACCAACTCAACCTACCATCAGAACATACTTCCAACCAGCTCAATCCTCACAACAACAACCATCAGCACCTATCATCAGACCTTCATCTTCCAGACCTAAAAGGGCAAAATCTGTTCCTCAACCTCCACCAAAGAGAAGGAAGATGATTCTCAGGGATGAATCTGAAAGTGAAGAGAAGCAAGTACAGGTTCATGCATCAGAACCTGTGACTGTTGAAGCTGAAAATATGGTTTTTCATAAAGAAGCTGAAGGGTCAACCCATCAGAATTTAGATGAAGCTGAGGGTTCAGGTACTTTGAAGAGGAAAAGAACTGTAAGTTCTGATGATAAAGCAACTCTTTCACTATCAAGGAGATTAAAGAAAATGAGAGTAAGAAGGCACATGGCTAAGTCTCCATCAGAGAATACTGAAGAAGCTGAGGAAGGGGATCAGGAATCTCTGATCTCATAGCCAATTGTACTTGAAGATTTGCCATCTCCAACTCATGCTCAAGACACTGCTCAAGATACTGTGCTCACATCTCCTGTCTCTCCTATTCATGACAAAGCTACAGATACTGTTGAAGAACAAGCTGCAAGTTCTGAAATAGATATTCACAATCTGAATATACCAACTGTTCTTTATCTGGAAGCTTAAACACCAGCAGCTCAGCCATCTACAGTCAACTCTCCAATCTTAAATGCTGAGACACCAACAACACCAATTCTGGAGATAAATTTTGATGCTCAGAATTTAGATAAGGTTGTTCTAGAATCTCCAGTTGCATCACATACTCTTGTACTGTTAGACGATAATGAGTCTTCTTCAAAATCTGGAGACAGTTTTTCTGTAGATACTCCAGCTCCTATTCTTGGAAAGGAGGCACTCATTGAGAAATTTGCTAAAGAGGAAGCACCTATTCCTTGGGAGGATACTCATAGAGGTGTGAAGTGGACCAAGAAGTGGAATGAAACTGATTTCATTCCAAGCTCCAAAGTACTGACAGATCATATTGGAAAAGCTGATGAGTTGCTCACAAATTCTGATTTCAAGGCACAACTCAAAGTCACAGCTCTGTCTACCAAAAATCTTCAAGGTCTACACTCTCAAACTCATGCTAAGGTTGATAAACTTCTTGAGTCAGCTGAAAAGCTAGATATGACTCTCAAGTTAGACAAGTCAAGACTTATCAGACCATACATGAGAAGGTTGAAGCAATTGAAAAAGCTCAAGAGAAGCAATAGGCCCAAATTTCTGAGGTTCTAAAGAATCAAGCCTCTCAAAAAGCTCAACTTGAATGAAATCCAATCTTCAGTTGAACTTCCTCTCTCTCTCTCTCTCTCCTACTACCTGATGATGCCAAAAAGGGGGAGAAGGTAAGTAAGTCCAAATGTTCAATCACTCAGATACTGAAGAAGAAGGATGACAATGATGATGACCAGGGAAACTCTGATAAGAGTAAAGGTCAAGGTCAAGGGCAGAGCAACAAGGTTTCTTCTAGGAAACTAATTACTGATGCAAGCAAATCTTCTATTCAAAAGAAGACAAGTTCTGAAGCTGCTCAAACTCAAAATCTGATAGCAAGTGCTAGTAATCAAAATCTGATATCAAGTTCTGATAAGCAAAGTCTGATGACAAAGCCTGATGTTCTGATACTAAGGTGGAAGTCAAGACTCTCAGAAGTTTTTGCAAACTACAGTCTACTACAAGGATCCCAAGATTCAGACACTTGATAAAGAGATTGCTAGAAGATTATTTCTGAAGCATAATCCTGGAATAGATTTAGAAAATCTCAAGGAGGAAGAAGCTAGATTTAAAGCTGAAAAGACAAATCTAAAGCCAAAAGATTCTGTTGCAAAGAAACCTCCAAGGCCTAAGGAAAAAGGCATTGTGATCAAGGAGAAGTCAAATACTGAGGCATCAAAGCCCAAGACTAGATCACAGACTGAGGTTGATCCCAAAGACAAAGGGAAGGGAAAAGTTGATGAACCAACCAAGCCACTGGAGATGAAAATTCCTCAAATCCTGATGAAACCAGTGTGCAAAATGGTTCAAGTTACTAATGATACTCTTGCTGAAGATGAAGATGTTCAAACTCTGAAAAGAAGGAAGATAACTGAAGAATCCAAGACAACCTCTGACAAGGCTCAAGTTATTCAGAGTGCTGCAAGCTACAACAGAAATAGCAAGTTCTGATAGAGTTATCAAGACATCAACCTGTGACATAGCTCAAGTTGATTTAGACAAGATGAAAGTAGCTGACAAAAAGAAACTTTTACGGAAAAATGTCCAAACCATCAGATCCAAATAAAAGCCAATTGTTATCTGATTTCATGATTATTGGGTTAAATGCTAGAGAACCAAGAGACAGGGCTGGACTAGGTTCTGATAAAGCTAAGATCAAGACAGGAGTTGAAGTTGCTACTAGAGATCCATTTTTGCTAACTGACAAACCTCTTGAAGATGTTACACAAAAACACCTTGATAAGGTTATCTCTGTTCAAGTGGTATTGGATGCTCATGACAAGCACAATGTCAAAGAAAATCTGATTCTATTTCTTGAAGATGAAAGGACATATCAAATGTCAGAATCAGATGTGCTAAACAAGTCACTGAAAGAACTTCAATTCTTTCATTATCTTTTAGAGGTAAAGTCTGATATTACCAGGAGATGGTCAGAGTTCATAATGAAGACCATAAGAGACAAAGCTAGAATTTCTGGTTCAAGGGTTATAGAAGTCGTTCCTAATATTGTTGAAGATGATGGAAGTGAAATTCCAATGAAGAAGGATTCTGCTAAACTTGAAGTGATTCTGAAGGAGAAATGTTTATGCTATAATGAAGATTCTTCTCATCCAAGGGTAATAAGACTGGATGATGGTTTAGAAAGAAACCATATTTCTGCACTAAGGACTGCAATCTACCAGATTGAAAGTCAGGGTGAATATTTGAAGCAAGTCAAGACTACACTATCTCAAGTCCTGAGGAATAAAGAAGAAAAGCTGATATCAAACTTTGTCAAAAATCATTTTGGATTCAGATTGACTCAGTGAGATTGGTAAAAGCTACAAGGACTGTAAGTTATAGTTAGTTATCTAGTTAAACTCTTATCTGCATTTGTACTTAAATGTTTTTGACATCATCAAATCTATTAACTTGTATATTTTGTATAATTTATAAGTTGGGGGAGATTGTTAGATATATTTGAGATGTCATGTCTAATACGATTTGTGTTTAGTTTTCAGAACTTAACAACGGGATATATCAGGACTTACTGAAATCAGGATTTACTGGAAGTCTAACTTAATATCAGAACTTAAGGTCATATCAGAACTTAAGTGCGGAAAGACTTTCAGATAAGGAATGAAGCTGATTTACAACAGAAGATTGAGACTAAAACAAAAGAAGATTTGCATGGAAAGAGTTAGAAGACTAGAGGACTTGTAGAAGATATCTGATTGATATATTTTAGGAGATAGAATTATATTCCATATCAATTAGAATATATCTTGTACTTTGTATTATATAAACACAGCATAGGGTTTACACTATATGTGTTATCATTATCGAGAAGAATATACATTGTAACCTAGCAGCTCTTAGTGATATTTGTTCATCACTGAGAGAGAACAACAGTTCATATTATAATAGAGTTTATTGAATATACTTGATCTTTGTTACATACTTGTGTTAAATCAATTTGATTGTATAAACACTGTATTTAACCCCTTCTACAGTGTTGTGTGACCTAACAAAACCTTTCGTGAATAATGTACAATGTAATATAATCCCTTTAACCACATATTATAGATTAAACTAGAGGCATGCAATGTGTCATCCTCATCAATGTTTAATCCAGGTTTCCTTGATCAATGAGTAGACTATCATATCAAATCAATATTTGAGCGTTGCCACGCATTTCGTAGTCTAGCTCACACAAGAGGCCAATAATATCACTCCTAAAATAGGAGCGTTAAATCCCTTCTAGATCATTCATATTTCTCATACGATTCATAATAGACCCAATGTCCACTTTTATCATTACCCGATCAAGAATAACTTTTAATGGAATCAATGTATATTAAGTCTCATATAGAAATATAATGACTTCATGTCTAAGGACCATTACATCATTATCAGTGTGAGAATTACTTATGACACAACAGACATGTAGAATCTCACATCGGGTCTGTCCAGCACCATGTACATGTACATCTACCCGTGTCTTTGACTTTAGTATCACTATACCTATGATCAATAAGATGTGATCATCAGTCAACAAACACACTAGTCTTAATGCATTATTATTGTCCCGTAATAATAATACTCGACTAGGGACCTTTAGGAATATTGATACTATTCTCATAATCTCATTTCTAAGTCACGTACCTTAGAGATATAGAATTGCATATCATATTCCAAGGACATTTATTAATCTAACATTTATATCACAGTAAATTAGGAATTAATAAATTATAAAGGGAATAATCGATAGAACATAAATATTAATAATCTAAAATTCCAAATGTCTTTAACTAAGACATCATAGTGTTATCTCTAGGGAACAAACACTAACAATCTCCCATTTGCACTAGAGCCAATCACCCATGTATCTAATACTCATGGAACTAGTATGACCATCATGCTTCTACTGCGATAAAGCCTTAGTCAGTGGGTCTGCAACATTATCATTACTATGCACTTTACATTTATATCTCCTTGATCATTAATCTCATTAATAAGGTGATATAGCCTAAGGACAAGCCTAAACAGTCTCCTTAGTTAGTTTCGAAAAGTATTAATATATTCGGCTTCCATTATAGAATCATCAATGTTTTTACTGTGACCCATTCCAGCTAACATAACTTATATTTAGACAAAACACAAACCAGACATAGACACATAATCATCCTTGTCTATCTAGAAAGTAGGTTAAAAAACTAATTTCAGTGTAACCCCTTATAACCAGTTCCCTATCTTCTTCATATACCAAAAATAAATCTTTAGTCCTCTTTAAGTACTTAAGAATATTCTTGAAAATAATCCAGTGACCCTCACCTGGATTAGACTGGTATCTGCTCGTCATGCTCAAAGCATACGAAACATCAGGATAAATATATATCATTTTACAAATTATTGATCCAATTGCTAAAACATATGGAGCTTTCTCAAATGGCCCTTATCATCTAATGATTTAGGGGCAATTATCTTTTAAGATCACTATCCCATGAGACATCGAAACATATCCTTTCTTTATCTCCTGCATCCTAAAATGATGCAATATTTTATCAATGTATGTACCCCGACCAGGTCGATTAATCTTTTCAATCTATCTCTATAGATCTTGATCCCTAATATATAGGTAGCATCGCCTAAGTCTTTCACCGAGAAACTATTTCTCAATCAAGTCTTAACTGCCTAGAGAAAAGGTATGCCATTCCTTATTTGTTATATGTGATCTACATATAATACTAGGAATGTCAAATGGCTCTCACTAACCTTCTTGCAAACACATGGTTCATCTTCGTTTTGAATAAAGCCAAACACTTTGACCATTTTATCAAAATAATATTCATTCTCTTTGAGGCTTGCTTCAATCTATAAATAGATAGAAGCAATTACAAACTATCTTAGCAAACTTTGGATCGACAAAACCCTCAGGTTATATCATATATACATCCTCTTCAAGGATCCGATGTAAGAAAGCAGTTTTGACATCCATTTGCCATATCTCATAGTCAAAGTAAGCAACTATTGCTAACAAAATCCTGATGGACTTGACCATAGTAACCGGTGAAAAAGTCTCATCATAGTCTATACCATGAATTTGTTTAAAACTTTTTGCCACTAGTCGCGTCTTATAGGTATGTACTTTACCATCAATGTCAGTTTTCTTCTTGAAAACCCACTTGCACCCTATAGGTTTTACCCCTTCAAGTGGATCAACTAAAGTCAGTACTTTATTTTGATACATGGATTCCATCTCAGATTTCATGGCCTTTAGCCATCTCTCGGAGTCTAAACTACTCATAGCATCTTGGTAGGTGAGAGGCTTATCATTATCCTAAGCATCACATCACCATCTTGAGTCAAAAGAAATTCATAATTTCTCCAGGGCTCATGGTGGATTCTACTATATCTACGAATAACCTGTGTTTCTTGGACATGATTACTTTCAACATTTTGATATACATCATGATCTTCTTCCAACTCTGGTTCAATGTTATCATGTGGTTCTTGATCTTCATCGAGATGTATTATCCTCCCACTGATTTTCTTAGAAAGTAGTTCTCCCTCAAGAAATATAGTGGCCCGAGCAACTAAACACTTTGTTCTTGGAAGGATTATAAAAACTATACCCTAGTCTCACTTGGGTATCCCAAAAAATATCATCTATCTATTTTTGGTCCAAGCTTGTCAGAGGCTAAACATTTTACAAATGCTTCATGTCCCCAAATTTTCATAAATGATATGCTATGACATTTATTACTCTATATCTCATACGGAGTATTTTGAACCACTTTAGTCGAAACTTGGTTAAGTGTATATGCAGCAGTTTCTAGAGCATAACCCCAGAAACTGAATGGAAGATCCGCTTGACTCATCATCGATCGCACTATGTCCAACAAGGTACGATTTCTCCTCTCAGAATCTCTATTCCATTGAGGTGTTCCAGAAGAAGTAACTTATGATACACTATCACACTCCTTCAAGAAACTCTTGAAATTGAGGCTTAAGCATTCTCCTCCACGATCTGATCGTAGAACTTTTACACTTTCCTCTATTTGCTTTTCTACTTCAGCCTTATATTCTTTGAACATTTCAAAAGAATCAGATTTATTCTTCATAAGAAACACATATCAATATCTACTGATATCATCAGTAAATATTATGAAGTAGTATAAGCCACCCCTTGCCATTATACACATTCGACCACATACATCATTATGTATAAGTCCTAATCATGTTGTGGCCCTTTCACCTGATCAGGTAAAAGAAGCTTTAGTCATTTTGCCAATGAGACAAAGTTCGCATCTTCCGTATGATTCGAAATCAAACTTATCCAAGTATCCATCTATATGTAACTCAGAAATGTGTTTCTCATTAATATGGCTTAACGACAATGGTAGAGGTAATGTTTGATTTGAGTCATCTTAGAACATATAAATTGTTAACTAATTGTGCAACATTATAAGCCTTATCATTAGAATAGAATAAACAACTATTGTATATTTAATTAAAATAAAAACCTTTCTTGTCCTGACAAGAAATTGATTTAATGCGCCCCCTAAAGGCAGACATGTAATAACAATTTATCAAGTTCTCAATCTCGCCTATATGGGCAAAATTAAGTATCGAGTTCCTTCAACTAGAGCAATAACTTTTGCTCCAATTCTAACCGGATACCTGAAACTTGACCATTGCTAGTCTTCTTCTTTAGATCTTCCAAACAAGCTCGACAATTTAACTTCCAATCATCCAGTTATTTTCACAGAAATGACAATCATCTCCTTTAGCAACACCACTATCAGGCTTCAAAAGCCCTTTGGGATTGGACTTTGGTTTGGCACCGAATAAGATCAAATCTTCACCTTGTATGTCCACTTTCCTTTCCCATTTGCATTCCATGTGTACATCATCAATATGGACATAAGTCATGCCTTTACGGTGTTATTTTCAGCATTTTTAAACATGCTTAATAACTCAGTTAGTGTTCTATCTATCCCATTCCTTTTATTCTTAACAAACTAAGAATAGAAGTTGTTCAAAGATTATTTGATCAAATCAAGCTGAGTCTCTAGACTATTCTTAAAACCCAAAATACCACGGTACATATATCTATCATCTTTAGAACATGTGGTCCAACCGGATATCATTCTCCCATTAATGCAAAAGTATGGTGCCTTATTATTGTCAAATAGTTCTAACGAGCCTATCCTTCAAACATCCTTTGAAGGTACTTAATCATATCTTAAGCATCATTATGCTCTTGATGCTTCTAAAGCTCAGCACTCATAATTACAAGCATGAGACATGAAACATCAGTTGCATAATCAATTTGCTTCTGGTAAGCATTTTGTTCAGCACATGTTTCATTCTCAGCTAAAAGAAATAAGGGAGGGGTTTGAGTGACATCCTTGAACCTAAGGACAATTCTCAAGTTCCCATGTCAATTAAGGAAATTATTTCATGTCAGCTTGTCATTCTCAAGGACTATTACATAGAGAAGTTATTTGTGTTATTTGTCATTTGATATCTACAATATTAAAGTGCATAAAATGACTTAGTCTACAGATGATCATTAAATTATGTTTAAGTAATTATTCATATATATATATATACATAATATATATCTCCCACTATTTTTATCAAATCAATAGCCCTAACTATTAATTCGAAAAGAATATCTTCTATATCCTTTCTAGTGAGCTAAGATCCGTATTTCACCATGCGTTAGGTCAGCTTTGGCTTTTCTCCTAAAACATGATTATTTAGGTAGACAAAATTTATCAATTATACATACATCCTTAATCTAATTAAGCATGCATCTTTATAAACCACTCTACATATACATTCATCATATGTGCATATATATGTAAAGTGTAATAAATAAATTTGGTTAGTTATGGCTTTATCATATGTGATATTCATCAAGCTAATGATAAAGATCTAGGTCAATCTAAGGTGAAAAATAAATACAAGCTAACTATGACATGTCTTCCTTTTTGTATTGCTTCCTTGGATGGCCTTCATGTGGGATTACCCTTGATCTTCAAATCTCCATGTCTTCATGTACATTACAAGAATGAAATACAAAAACTAATCTAATGAACTTACAAGAAGAACTCGAGTTACATTCGAGATTTAAAAATTACAAGATTAAACGACATGCAAGTCGTATTTAAAAAAAAAACAAAACCATTAACCTAAGGTCATAAGCCATAACCATCCACCATGCTCAATTAACACATAAGAACATGTTAAAACACATAATATGATCTTAACATATCATACCCATCACGATCTAATCATAAAAACCAAATATGGCAAAAATCAGAAAAATTCGAAATTAAATCTGATAACATAAAATCGCAGATTACATTGTCTAAACGACGTCAAACGCCTTAAAGATAAGTCACTGATAGCTTTAACCATTAGTTTTGTTCAGACGCTCGATTCCATATGAAATAGAATATTAGTTTGCCAAAATTGGACACCAGATGCAGATTTCAGCAAATCTGCTGCATCTGATTCAGAATCGTATCAAATATGATTCATATAATAAGAACAAATACAAAACATGTATATATCAATATATATACAGATTATATAATTATTATATGATTATACAACTCTCATGAATATCATATATTCAAAACATATACATACATACGCATATATAAACATAACTGTGACGACTCGTGTATTTTTATTTTATTTGGAAGTGTAATAAAGGTTTAAGTAAATAAATAAAAGGTGTATAATGGTTTTTGGCAGCAGTATTGATTGTACTTAATTAATTATGATTTGTTGATATGTGGAATTGAATTGTGTGATTTATTAGTGAGTTACATGATTTTATTTTGCTTGTAAAAGTGATTTTATTGTAATTTTAATTCCATAAATATTTGGGTTGTCTTTAAAATTGGTTTTCTAATTTTATAATTTCAATAATTATTTTTAGGACTTTATAAAATTGAGAAATCACTATTTCGTTAATTATTCATTTTTTTATGATTTTCTGAGTGTGTTAAATGCTAAAATCCATATTTAATTATGGGAATCTTTAAAAAAAATTATGAAACTAACATTTTATTAAGTTCGTATCATTCTGAGAATTTTAAAATTATTTTGGAAATTTTCGGAAGTTGTTTTAACTGCGCGTTGTTTCGTTATTTGTTAAAACGCGGGCATAAAGTGTGTTTTAAAGATTATTTTAAAATTTCGGAAGTTATATTTTTATTTTCTTCAAGATATTTATAATATATTAAGATGGTTTTTATGATTTTCTGGGATCGTTTTAAATGTCGCGGCGGTTCGATAAATGCAATTTTCGGTCCCCGGATAATATTTGGACACGTGTCAATTTCATATATAAATGAATTGACACGTATCCTTTAATTTTGTGATACGTGTTGCAGCACGAGCAATTGTAAATAAAAAAAATTTAACAAACCCCCCTTCATCCCTGTTCTCGGCTCATTGTCTCTCTATCTCGATCTCTCTACAGTCTCTCTTCTCTCATCTCTCGTTATCTCTCATCTCTCCACTCTTCCTCCTCCTTTTTCTTTTTCGTTCTCCTATTGCATCTCGGAGCGGTTTCCGTCATCGTTTTACGGTGGGTTCTTTTTCCGGCCACTCGGTTTTACTTCTCTGTTCATCTGTATATGCTTGTGTGTGTGTTGTGATTGTGTGTGTATTGTGATTGTGTGTGTATGTTGTGTGTGTCGTATGTGTGAGTTGTGTGTGTTATTTGCGGTGTGTGAGCGCGAGCCGCGGCGCGTGTGTGCTGTGGTCGTGTTGGTTCCTGTGCTGTGCTGTTTCCCTGTGTTGGATTCTGTTGGGTCGATTCTGTTGGTTCTGTTGGGCCTATTATTGGGCCTGGCAGTTGGATTTTATTGTTGGGCCTTGTTGGGCCGTTTGGGTGTTGTTGGTTTGGATTGTGCAGATTTTAATTTAATTCCTTTTTATTGCAGGGAATTATTGATTAATATTCGTGATATTAATTATTCGTGTAGGAATTGGTTTTACAATAATCGGTATAATTTATTTGGGAACCCGTAATATATCGGGCGCCAATAAATTGTGTCGCCGTTGACGATGAACTTCGGTGAGTCAACGGTGGACGGTGATGACGATGTTCTGAGTCCTAAATTCTATAAATAAATAAAATAAAATAATTATGTAAAATATTTTTGGATTTAAATAATTAATTTTGATTGGTGTTGGGTTGTACGGAATAATGTTATGGATTGTTGAGAATTGTTGACGTCGATTATAATCGACGGGTAGTCTTATAAATAAAGAAGTTGCTGCCAAAATTTTCTAAAAATATATTTGTAATCGTACATAATTATGTGTTACGTGTTACCCCTATTTATATTCGAGAGATGTGATTACATGATTATGTGTATAATAATAATAATACGAGTCGGGTTGTCGGATTTGGGTTATTGGGATTTGAGGATATCAAGCATGTCGATATAACTAATTAGGGTATTTTGGTAATTGTAGATCCCAGTCGAGTTGTTCCAGGATCAAAGTCAGTGTGAAAGCTACTCAGGGTTTTGTAAAGCGTTGCAAGGCAAGTACCCCTGACCATTCTTTCTTTTATGGTTCAATGCATATGAATAACTAAATGTGTTATTCTCGAATGGAACAGAAACGTTTTAAGTTACGTATCCCCTGTAGTTATAATTCACTGTTTTTAAATTATTTTGGGGAAAAGTAACTTTGAAAGGTACCTATATTGAATGGAATGATTTGCGAAAGTTTAAGTTTTAAGGTTGCATGTTAAGGTTCTAGTTGGAACTCAAAGTACAATCTTGATTCTTATGGATTTAAGGTTGTTTTTGAGAGGACTACAAGGAATGGTGAAATGCCAAGTCTTGAGAAAGAAACTCTTGATGTTAAATGGCCATTCCCTTCCATTTCATTCGTCCATGACCTTAAGAGAGCCGAATGAATGGTCCTTAAAACTATTTTTGTTGCTTTATTCAATTTTTATATGTTTATGTGATAATGGCATGAAACTTGTAGTGAAAATTTGATAAAACTCTTTGCATGTTAAGTGATCATCTAGGTATATCTTATGCTAGGCTTGCATGTCAATTTTATGATAGAATATATGTAGAAAATATGTTGTTTTGGTTTGCAAAACCCGAAGACATGCATGCATGTGGATTTCTCTTAGAATGTTATAGGATTTTGATCATTTGGAAAGATTTTGTTAGTAAGCTTTAATTTCAGTAGCAATAAGGTGTTAATATTGATTAATGCTCCTTGATGCATGGTAATAATTTGTGGTTATCTTTTATAAAAATGTATATCTTGTTGTTTCAAAAACTTGATGATTTGTGAGTTGTGAAGTGTAGTTTCTTTTGTTTTTCCATAATTTCACCTTAGGTAAGGATGATCTCCACCAAAGTTATTTTGAGTATAAGGGAGTTAGTTCAGTAGATCACTATGATTAAGTCTTGGTTTGGGTATTGGGTTGTTGGTAGTTGAGTTTGTTAAGTCAAAACCTTGGAGAAATGAGAGTTGTAATTTCTGCAGAAAATCAGTTTAGTACCTTGAGGTTTAGAGTGAGTTTTGACCATGTCATTGTTGTGTACTTTGAGACCCAAGCCACCAGAAGTTAGTATTGGGAGTATATAAAAGGTTTTAGGTGTTGGTTGGAGGTTTGCATGTCATTTTGTTAGGTGCACAAGTAGAATACCAAAATCTATCCAGCAGAGGACAGTTTTGTTGCAACTTAGAAATAGGGAGATTTGACCATGTCATGGGTAGGCCCTCATTAGGATCTGTTGGGCCTTAGTTAGAGGGAGTGTCAGAGAAGTTTTTACAACCATAGTTCATAGGATATGAGTTAGAACCATGTGTCACAAGTTAATTCAAGTCAGGGCGTTTTCTGCCCAGAAAAACAGGGGAACCTTGGACTTTTAGCTTAGGCCCAAGAAGGCCCAATTCAGGCCCTTGAGCCACATCAAGTTTGTGAGATGCCCTTAGGTCAGGTGAGTCTTGTGTAAAAGTTTTGAAGGAAAACTTGTAGTTTAAGAGTGTCTAATGCACTCAAGAAACCATAGTTGTCATTCTGAAATTTGCACCAGTGAGCACTTTCACTTATCACATAGTTTTAAAACACTTAGGAGTGAGATTTAGGTTGACCACCATAGTTGTAAGATAGTATAAGGTCAGTAGAGCAAAAGGCACAGGTGAGGGTCAATAGGTTTTGGATAGTTTAGTAAAGGCACATCGAGTTAGGAAGCCAAAATTTGAAGACTTTGTCTAGTTTAGCGACCAAGTGACTTAAGTTGTGAGTCGAGATCATCCAAGCCTAGTGTTGCATTATGGTGTATATGGTGTTATTTGGTATTAATATATGATATGTGATTATGTGTCTACGTGTGTGCATTTGTAATTAAAGAAGGGAATATAAAATTAAGTGCATATAGGCCTAAGCCATCCGTGTTTAATTTCGGGTTGTAAATAGGTTAAGTTGGTGAGAATATATTATAATGAGGATTATTATTATTGTAGGATCTCGAGTCGAGGGAAAACTTGCCATAAAGGTCGAGTGAAGCTCCAGTTGCTCCTACCAGTCAGACCAGACCAGCCTTTCTCAAGGCAAGTGATTCAACTTGACCTTCGTATTTACTGCTAATAGTTCATACATTGCTACAACTATCCTTTGTCATTTGATATATTAAATCAAGCGTATCTTATGTTTATCTTTGAATTATATAGAGATGCCATGAACCCTCGAGTACGTATTGCAAGTAGTTCAAAAGTCTTTTCATGATAGTTGAATGCCATGATAAAATAAAGAGTTGTTATAATACTTGATTGATCCTCTTGATTAACATGCTAATGATTCCTAAGTATCAATATCTCACCCTGAAACTTGAACCCCTATAGAACCTTACCTTGAACTCTGATAGTCAGATACTTACCAACGTGATTCCTCATTGATTGATACCCTCTTTCTTATCCTAAAACTTGACAATTCTGATATATCCTGAGTTAAAGATCATTTCTGCATATCCTAACACCCTTAGTATTCATGAAGCTTACCTTCTTGATGATCCAGCACTTGAACCTTGATGAGAAACCATTGCTTAAAGCCCAATTTGGCATTACCCTTTTTATAATATCCAAAAGCCTCAATAAATCCCCTTGTCCAATCTTTGATATATGAAAACCATTCAATTACTTGAATAAAGTATAGTTTTGTGAATCATGGCCCTGATATTCAGTACCTTATTTCCCGTGTTTCGAGTTGATCTATAATTCCTTGATAAAAATGTTTATTGTAAAAAGAGATTTTTGTTATAATTCGGCATCAGTTTTTGAAATAAATAAAATGTGGGTTTTCAGTCCCAAAGGGGGATAAATGTTTTCTTGAATGGTGGATCTGGACTGAGACGCGAGTCTTTTCCACACTTATATTAGGCTTAAAAGTTGCCTAGGGATTCCCATTAATGTTTTAGAACCCAGCGAGGTTCGGGATTACTTCGCGGCTGATCACCGGCTGTAATCCGTAGCGTCATAAAATGATTTTGATTAAGACATGATTTTGAAATTTGTTTTGATACAAGTAAAAATGATGCCATCACTAATAGTTTTATCCCTTGTTATCATTGGTTATATCTTTCCATTGTCATTCTTTAATGTATACCTTGAATAATGTTTTGTGTCGTACTGTTAGCACTTGTTGAGCATTTGGCTCACCCATTGCTTTACCCTGATATTACAGCTAGCAGCTATGGTTAGATTCAAGCAGACTGCCCGTAAGACCTGTGATGTTGATGCTTATGTTCGAGCTCAGGTAGAATAAGAGATAGTAGTTTTGTGTGAGGACTCGCTATTTAAAATCAGTTGTAATAGATGGTAGTGATGGGCTGTTTCAAACCCTAAACTGTAAGATCTTGGAGTTGGTTATGTTTACTTCTTTTTAAAATGTTGTAATAGTTATATTTAATCTGCTGTTTAAGTTGGGGGCGTGATAATTATCATTATGAAATGTTAATATTATGATTACAGCTCTGTTCCCGTTATTGTTACATTACTGTTTTAATCTGTTATTCATATTTGGTACTGCTGAGCTATTATGCTCACCCTTGCAAACTGTTATGTATATTTCGCAGATGCCTAGAAGATCAGTCAGACCGACCCGTGTTCCCGCCCCTACTGGACCTGGCTCCTCTGAGGTAGTTTGTATCAGACCATGAGGTCTGAGGAGTTGCTGAATAGAGTTAGTGTGTCTTAAATATTGAATAAAGAGTTTGTAATAATGAGAACCTGAATTATACTTGAACCTGGATCGGATTTTGGTTCGGGGTCAAGTTAGTATATTTTAATAATAATTTTGTTGTTTATATTTTTGGTAATTGTGTTTTGTGACATCAACTCCTGACCCCGGGGTTGAGGCCGTCACAGTTGGTATCAGAGCTACAGGTTCAAGTCCCTGATTCAGGTTAGGGATTGTGTCAAGTAGGTGATAACGTGAGTCTTTAAGTGTGAGTCAGCAACTCATATAGAGGAGCAAACCTTTAGAGTCAGTCGAGGGTTCCGACGGCGTTACCCTGGCATCTATTTAATGTTTTGATAGAGTTGCCTTGACCTGGTTGTGTCTTGCCTGTATATTTATTATGTTGGCAGTGGCCTATTGCGATTTCTAGTTCTCCATCTCGGGAGAATCCTTCTGATTCGGATAGCTCAGATTCTGAGAGACCCCATGATGCTGTTATTGAGGAGACCTCTATACCTCCTCCCCCAGTTCCATCTTTTGTGCCTCGAGACATCCCTGGATCTGGTCCTCGTCTCCGTTGGGTACGTAGGTCTGTGTCTGCTGTCAGGGATTTCCCTCCCGGCTGCGGTCCCAGTTCTTCCATGATGAGACCTTCGGTACCTCCTGTGGCCCCTAGTGGTACTTCTTCACCGATCCCTTATCATGTCCATAGGGCGGTGAATACTTCCTTTATCAGAGATTAGAGTCCAGAGTTTGCTACCCAGTTGGACCAGGTACCTATTGCACCATTTCAGGGTATTTCTACCCCTTCCCCTGAGGTGCGAGCCCGTGTGAGAGCATTGACCCAGATGGCTGTAGAGAGGGCTAGATCTGTCGACCGTTTCATTAGTTCAGAGTTCAGAGCTGTGCAGTATCAGGACCTAGTAAACTGGCTAGTGTTTGAGCTAGTTTCCATTGGTGGCAGTGGTAGTGGATAGACAGAGCTGCAGTAGAGGGATGCAGAGCTTAGAGTTGACCTCCAGGAGTTCTGCAGTTGTTTACCTTGTATATGTACATTATGTTGTGATAGGTTGTAGTAGGCGAGGCTGTTATGACAGCCAATTTTGGTGTGTATTCGGATGGTTCTTTTTAGTTGGATTTTCAGTTGTACTAGTTGGATTCTGTTTGTTACTGTAGTTCAGCTGTTTTATATTATTGTTCAGTTTTTATATATTGTGCGTTGCTATTATTGTTATTATTATTGTTGTTTTTGTTGCTGGCATTTTTAGACTATAATCATTCACTCAGGACGGATCCAATTATAATGGGGGATGAGAATATTGTCTTAGTGGCAATGCTCTCCTGATGCATAAATATAAACTGCTGGAGCAATCCATTTTCTTATATATGACTATCATATTTCAGGAGATGCCACCAAAGAGAAATTCTCGGCCCAATAACGGATCTGCTGGGGATCCTTCCATGAGTGACTTGATGAACTTGTTGTGTCAGCATACTGTACAGCTGGCCCATCAGCAACAATAATTCCAGCAACAGCAGCAACAATTGCAACAGCAACAACAACAACAACAGCAGCTCATACAGCAACAACAACAGCAAATCCAACAGCAGCAACTATAAATCCAACAGCAGCATGAGATGAGAGGGGCAACTCAAGGTGTTAGTTTTAAGTCTTTTCAAGCAGTGAAGCCCCCAGAGTTTAAAGGAGAAGTAGATCCTGTCACTGCCAGGATATGGTTAAAGGAAATGGAAAAGGCGTTTGCGCTCACCAAGTTGAGTGAGGATTTAAAAACTGATTATGCTAGTTATTTTCTGAGGAATGATTCGAATTATTGGTGGGAATCTACACGAGCCTTAGAAGGAGAAGGTCCAGTTCCCTGGACCAGATTTACAGAATTATTTTTGGAAAAATACTTTCCAGCCTGTCTCCAAAGTCTAATGGAGATGGAATTTTTGGAGCTGAAACAAGGAAATAGGAGTGTCACGGAATATGAAGCGAAGTTTACGGAGTTGGCCCGTATAGCATCGGAATATATGAGTTCAGAAGCCCAAAGAGCGAAGCGGTTTCAACAAGGGTTGAAGCCAGAAATAAGGAGTGGAGTTGTAGCCTTACAGCTTAAGACTTATACTTCAGTAGTCCAGGCTGCCTTGGTGATAGAGAGTGATCAGAAGTTAATTGTAAAGGAGCAGGGTGAGAAGAGAGGAAATTTGAAAGTGGACCTGCAAAGTCAGAATCAGGAATAGCAAGTCGAAAGTTCCAGCGTTGGTTTGGCAAGAATAAGAATAAAAAGTTTAAAGGGCAGAACTTTCCCCAAGTTAAGCCCGGTACAACATCAGTTAACTTTGCCCCGACGAGGATGAGTAAGCCAGTGGTTGATTGTAAGACGTGTGGGAAAAAGCACAGTGAACAGTGTCGAGAGAATGTTAATTATTTTAAATGTGGACAGAAAGGTCACTATTCCACGGAGTGTAAGTCTGAGATTCAAGGAGTTACTTGTTTTAGTTGCGGCAAAGTGGGACACATAGCTAGGAATTGCAAGTCAGTGACTCAAGGTAATGTTGGAAAGAATGTGTCCCAAGGACCAGCAACCAGTACTGCGAGAGCTAGGACTTTTAAGATGACCCAGAAGTCTCCAGTTCATGATTCTGATGTGGTGGCAAGTATGCTTACTCTTAATTCCGTACCTGTTAATGTTTTATTTGATTCGGGAGCGTCCAAATCTTTTATATCTGTGAATTGTGTGAATAAAATGCGATTGATGTTAGAAGACTTAGACGAACCTCTAACTATAGAGGTGGCTAATAAAGATAAAGTACCTGTAAAGCAATTTTGTCCTAGTTGTTTCCTAGAAATTTCGGGGTATATGTTCCCTGTTGACTTAATACCCTTCGAGTTGGGAGACTTTGATGTTATTTTAGGTATAGATTGGTTGTCTCGATATAGGGCAAATGTTGATTGTAAGAAAAAGAGAGTTGTTATGTATACCTCAGATAATAGAAGGATCAGTTACCAAGGGCAGAGGCAAGATAGGAAGTTTCTCTCAGTTATGCAAGCAAGAAGATTGCTGAGGCAAGGATGTGAAGCGTACTTGGCTCATATAGTGGATACCAAGAAAGAGACCCCCATTTTGGATAAGATCCCTATAGTAAGAGAATTCCCTGATGTTTTTCCAGAAGAATTACCAGGATTACCGCCTGATCGTGAGATAGAGTTTTCCATTGATTTGATACCTGGAGATGAACCAGTTTCTAAGGCTCCATACAGAATGGCCCCGATGGAAATGAAAGAATTGGCTAAGCAACTTCAGGAATTATTGGATAAAGGAATTATTCGACCTAGTGTTTCCCCGTGGGGTGCTCCAGTGTTATTTGTGAAGAAAAAGGATGGAAGTATGAGATTATGCATTGATTACAGAGAATTGAACAAGTTGACGATAAAGAATAAGTATCATTTGCTGCGAATCGATGATTTGTTTGATCAGCTTAAGGGAGCATGTTACTTTTCAAAGATTGACTTAAGATCTGGCTATCATCAATTGAAAATAAAGCCAGAGGATATCCCCAAGACTGCATTCAGAACAAGGTATGGCCATTACGAGTTTCTAGTAATGTCGTTTGGGCTGACGAATGCGCCAGTGGCTTTCATGGATTTGATGAATAGGGTATATAAAGAGTATTTGGATAAATTTGTTATTGTATTTATTGATGACATCCTCATATATTCGAAGAACCTAGAAGATCACGCAGTACATCTGCAGATTGCCCTTCAAAAGTTAAGAGAAAAGCAATTGTATACTAAGTTTTCTAAGTGTGAGTTTTGGCTGACGGAAGTATAGTTCCTTGGTCACGTAATAAGTAAAGAAGGTATCAAAGTAGACCCGGTAAAGATTGAAGCCGTATCAAAATGGGAGCAACCGAAGACACCAACGGAAATAAGAAGTTTTCTTGGATTAGCAGGATATTATCGAAGGTTTGTGAAAGATTTCTCGAAGATTGCATCCCCACTAACTAAGTTGACCAGGAAGAATGAGAAGTTCGTTTGGACGGAAAAGTGTGAAGAGAGTTTCCAGGAGTTAAAACGAAGACTAGTGATGGCTCCAGTGCTAGCATTGCCAGATGAGACGGGAAACTTTGTAATTTATAGTGATGCTTCTTTGAAAGGATTGGGATGTGTGTTAATGCATCTTGACAAAGTGATTGCGTATGCCTCCAGACAGCTAAAGCCTCACGAGCAGAAATATCCGGTTCATGACCTTGAATTGGCGGCTATAGTATTTGCTTTAAAGATATGGCGTCACTACTTGTATGGCGAGAAATGCGATATTTACATGGATCATAAGAGCCTGAAATACATATTCACACAAAAAGATCTGAACATGAGACAGAGAAGGTGGTTGGAGTTGATTAAGGATTATGATTGTTCGATTAATTATCACCCGGGTAAAGCCAATGTAGTGGCTGATGCCTTAAGTAGGAAGGAAAGGCTGAATATGGCTAAGATTGCGGAGGAATTGGCACGAGACTTGGAAAGAATGGAAATTGAAGTTCGAGTGTCTAACGAAAGTCAGGAGCAGCTATATGAAATTACTTTCCATCCGACATTAATGAAAAAGATTAGAAGATGTCAAGAAGGAGTTAGGGAGCAAGAGTTGGATACTTTGACAGGAGAAGAGTTGTGTACTCAAAAAGATAGTCAAGGTTTATATAGGTTTTCGTCCAGAGTTTGGGTTCCTGATGTAACGGAGTTGAAGAACGAAGTATTGCAGGTGGCACATAACTCTAGGTTTTCTATCCACCCTGGTAGTACCAAGATGTACCAGGATTTGAAGAGAAAATTTTTGGTGGCCAGGAATGAAGAAGGAGATTGCCAATTGGGTAAGTAAATGTCACGTGTGTCAGACGGTGAAAGCAGAGCATCAACGACCGAGTGGATTGTTACACCCTTTGGAGATTCCTCAATGGAAATGGGAAGACATTTCTATGGATTTTGTAGTGGGATTGCCAAAGACGAGAGCGAATCATGATGCTATTTGGGTAATCATTGATAGATTGACTAAGTCGGCGCATTTCCTTCCGATTAATGAAAGGTATTCATTGGAAAGGCTAGTGAAGTTATACTTGGATGAGATAGTTACTAAACATGGAGTTCTTGTTTCTATAGTGTCGGATCGAGACCCGAGATTTAATTCCAGGATTTGGACTAAATTCCAAGAGTGCCTAGGAACGAAATTGAATATGAGCACCGCTTATCATCCTCAGACGGATGGCCAAAGTGAGAGGATGATTCAGACCATAGAAGATATGTTGAGAGTCTGTGTTTTAGATTTTAAGGGTAATTGGGATGAGCACCTACCCTTGATTGAGTTCTCGTACAATAACAGCTACCATGCCAGTATAGGGATGCCACCTTATGAAGCTTTGTATGGGCATAAATGCAGATCACCGTTGTATTGGGATGAGGTAGGAGAAAAGAAAGTGTTAGGTCCTGAGTTGGTTCAGCATACTAAGGATGCCATAGTGTTGATTCGGAAAAGGTTGGAAGCAGCTCAAGATAGACAAAGAAAATATGCAGATTTACATAGAAAAGACATGGACTTTGAGATAGGAGCTCTGGTGTTACTAAAGGTATCACCTTGGAAAGGGTTAGTACAATTTGGTCAGAAGGGTAAACTTAGCCCTAGATTCATAGGACCCTTTGAGGTTTTGAAGAAAGTGGGAAAGGTCGCTTATGAGATAGCATTACCACCACAGTGGCAGCATATTCATAATGTGTTCCACGTGTCTATGTTGATTATACAGATTATATAATCATTATATGATTATACAACTCTCATGAATATGATATATTCAAAACATATACATACATACGCATATATAAACATAACTATAACGACTCGTGTATTTTTATTTTATTTGGAAGTGTAATAAAGGTTTAAGTAAATAAATAAAAGGTGTATAATGGTGTTTGGCAGCAGCATTGATTGTACTTAATTAATTATGATTTGTTGATATGTGGAATTGAATTGTGTGATTTATTAGTGAGTTACATGATTTTATTTTGCTTGTAAAAGTGATTTTATTGTAATTTTAATTCCATAAATATTTGGGTTGTCTTTAAAATTGGTTTTCTAATTTTATAATTTCAATAATTATTTTTAGGACTTTATAAAATTGAGAAATCAATATTTTGTTAATTATTCATTTTTTATGATTTTCTGAGTGTGTTAAATGCTAAAATCCATATTTAATTATGGGAATCTTTAAAAAAAATTATGAAACTTATATTTTATTAAGTTGGTATTATTCTGAGAATTTTAAAATTATTTTGGAAATTTTCGGAAGTTGTTTTAACCGCGCGTTGTTTCGTTATTTGTTAAAACGCGGGCATAAAGTGTGTTTTAAAGATTATTTTAAAATTTCGGAAGTTACATTTTTATTTTCTTCAGGATATTTATAATATATTAAGATGGTTTTTATGATTTTCTGGGATCATTTTAAATGTCGCGGCGGTTCGATAAGTGCAATTTTCGGTCCCCGGATAATATTTGGACACGTGTCAATTTCATATATAAATGAATTGACACGTATCCTTTAATTTTGTGATACGTGTTGCAGCAGGAGCAATTGTAAATAAAAAAAAATTAACAAACCCCCCCTTCATCCCTATTCTCGACTCATTGTCTCTCTATCTCGATCTCTCTACAGTCTCTCTTCTCTCATCTCTCGTTATCTCTCATCTCTCCACTCTTCCTCCTCCTTTTTCTTTTTCGTTCTCCTATTGCTTCTCGGTGCGGTTGCCATCATCGTTTTCCAGTGGGTTCTTTTTCTGGCCACTCGGTTTTGCTTCTCTGTTCATCTGTATATGCTTGTGTGTGTGTGTTGTGATTGTGTGTGTATGTATTGTGATTGTGTGTGTGTTGTGTGTGTCGTGTGTGTCGTGTGTGTGAGTTGTGTGTGTTGTTTGCGGTGTGTGCGCACGAGCCGCGGCGCGTGTGTGCTGTGGTCGTGTTGGTTCCTATGCTGTGATGTTTCCCTGTATTGGATTCTGTTGGGCTCGATTATGTTGGTTCTGTTGGGCCTATTATTGGGCCTGGCAGTTGGGTTTTGTTGTTGGGCCTTGTTGGGCCGTTTGGGTGTTCTTGGTTTGGATTGTGCAGATTTTAATTTAATTCCTTTTATTGCAGGGAATTATTGATTAATATTCATGATATTAATTATTCGTGTTGGAATTGGTTTTACAATAATCGGTATAATTTATTTGGGAACCCGTAATTTATCGGGCGCCAATAAATTGTGCCGCCGTTGACGATGAACTTCGGTGAGTCAACGGTGGACGGTGATGATGATGTTCTGAGTCCTAAATTCTATAAATAAATAAAATAAAATAATTATGTAAAATATGTTTGGATTTAAATAATTAATTTTGATTGGTGTTGGGTTGTACGGAATAATGTTGTGGATTGTTGAGAATTATTGACGTCGATTATAATCGACGGGTAGTCTTATAAATAAAGAAGTTGCTGCCAAAATTTTCTAAAAATATATTTGTAATCTTACATAATTATGTGTTACGTGTTACCCCTATTTATGTTCGAGAGATGTGATTACATGATTATGTGTATAATAATAATAATACGAGTCGGGTTGTCGGATTTGGGTTATTGGGATTTGAGGATATCAAGCATGTCGATATAACTAATTAGGGTATTTTGGTAATGTAGATCCCAGTCGAGTTGTTCCAGGATCAAAGTCAGTGTGAAAGCTACTTAGGGTTTTGTAAAGCGTTGCAAGGCAAGTACCCCTGACCATTCTTTTATGGTTTAGTGCATATGAATAGCTAAATATTTTATTCTCGTAATGGAACAGAAACGTTTTAAGTTACGTATCCCCTGTAGTTATAATTCACTGTTTTTAAATTGTTTTAGGGAAAAGTAACTTTGAAAGGTACCTGTCTTGAATGGAATGATTTGCGAAACGGATTTTATATGTGTGCTGGTTAAATAAATGATTTTGAAAATGAGATAGGTACAAGTGTTTTGGAAACTGGATAAAACGGTCAGATATGGGATACATTTGGCCCAGAGTAGGCCTATTGAAGTGGCGTAAGAGGCTAATTCGGTTGTACGCACTATAAAACCAATTAGTCCAGCAGGTCAGAGACCTAGCTAGCCTCCGAGTTCCGGAACAGATAAATGGGATGGCAGTTAGAGCCGTCTGGTATTGATAGCCTAATCAGCTGTCTTCACATATCCGCTATGTATCTGATTGGGATTTGTGAATTATATTAAAGCATGATTGATTGATACAGCGGTTTTATAAAATGATTAGCATGCTAAAATTGGACTCTGGTATTACGCAGCACACTACTATGTTGTTTTCATAAAGCATGGTAATTAGTGATATCCAGTTGCTTTGATTATCATTATGAAATGTTAATATTATGATTACAGCTCTGTTCCCGTTATTGTTACATTATTGTTTTAATCTGTTATTCATATTTGGTACTGCTGAGCTATTATGCTCACCCTTGCAAACTGTTATGTATATTTCGCAGATGCCTAGAAGATCAGTCAGACCGGTCCGTGTTCCCGCCCCTACTGGACCTGGCTCCTCTGAGGTAGTTTGTATCAGACCATGAGGTCTGAGGAGTTGCTGAATAGAGTTAGTGTGTCTTAGATATTGAATAAAGAGTTTGTATTAATGAGAACCTGAATTATACTTGAACCTTGATCGGATCTTGGTTCGGGCTCAAGTTAGTATATTTTAATAATAATTTTGTTGTTTATATTTATGGTAATTGTGTTTTGTGACGTCAACTCCTGACTCCGGGGTTGAGGCTGTCACAATAACAACATGTAAAATATACAAAATCACATACATAACAGTCATGAAATATTGTATACATGTTATCATCATAAAACCAGTAAAAACATAAATGAATTAAACACTTTTCACAAGTAGCTCTGTTGTCATTGTTGGGTTTCGAGCACATAAACGCAACGGAAACAGTAATTAAAAATGTAAAAAATCAGAATTTTTGAAACCCGCCGCAGAATCCATGCGAAAAACATATATTTAATTCGTAGATCAGATTGTTTACCTTAAGAAACTTTACAAATTGGTTGACTAATAGAGATCCAAAGCTTGTTCAATCACCACGCATCCCGCTCTCGCGATCTAAGCTCTATCGGTATCCACACGAATGCTTGAACTCAAGGATTGGATGTGTACTAGCACAAACCCGTTTCTTCTTGCTCTCCCCATCTTCTCTCTTGGTGGCTAGGATTTTAGTAAAAGTCTTGCACAACCAAAAAATCAGCCACACAAGAGATATTATATAGAGAGTGGAAAAATGAATTATAACTCTTAACTAATTAGGAGTTATTATTAATTCGAAATTCCTATTTGTATTATAATTAAGTCTCACTTAATTATTTAACAAATAAATTTCATAATTAATATTAGTAAATTTGAATATCATTATTTATTTAATTAATTAAGTCAAACTTAATTAATATTATAAATAATTCAAATTACTTTAATTTAATTTAAATCCAATTTAAATTAAATAACCCTTCAAGCATTCTTTGTGTGTGACCCTATAGGTTATTATTACATTGGCAACGAATTTCAAATCTAATTTAAAATTGTAAACAATGAGCGGCATCTAGTAATACATCATTGCTACCCAAGTAATAATAATTGAATCGGTGATCGATTAAACCTTTCGTGAATAATGTACAATGTAATATAATCCTTTTAACCACATATTATAGATTAAACTAGAGGCATGCAATGTGTCATCCTCATCAATGTTTAATCCAGGTTTCCTTGATCAATGAGTAGACTATCATATCAAATCAACATTTGAGTGTGGCCACGCATTTCGTAGTCTAGCTCACACAAGAGGCCAATAATATTACTCATAAAATAGGAGGGTTAAATCCCTTCTAGATCATTCATATTTCTCATACGATTCATATTATACCTAATGTCCACTTTTATCATTACCCGGTCAAGGATAACTTTTAATGGAATCAATGTATATTAATTCTCGTATAGAAATATAATGACTCCAGGTCTACGGACCATTACATCATTATCAGTGTGAGAATTACTTATGACACAACAGACATGTAGAATCTCACATCGGATCTGTCCAGCACCATGTATTTGTACATCTGCCTGTGTTTTTGACTTTAGTATCACTATACCTATGATCAATGAGATGTGATCATCAGTCAACAAACACACTAGTCTTAATGCATTATTACTGTCCCTTAATAATAATACTCGACTAGGGACCTTTAGGAATACTGATACTATTCTCATGATCTCATTTCTAAGTCACGTACTTAGAGATATAGAATTGCATATCATATTCCAAGGACATTTATTAATCTAACCTTTATATCGCAGTAAATTAAGAATTAATAAATTATAAAGGGAATAATAGATAGAACATAAATATTAATAATCCAAATGTCTTTAACTAAGACAACATAGTGTTGTCTTTAGGGCACAAACACTAACAATCCTAACTTTCCAGATTTGATATACATGTATCTTCAGGATGTTAGGAGGAAACACACACACATATTCGAAATTCAATTCTACCAATACAGAGTACGCACACAAACACACAACAATATATTTGACGTGAAAAACCCACGTCCCAACTTGTATTATTAATCAAAACAATTATCAATAATACATCAATACATAACACCTCAATTGTGTCCCAAGCTGATATTTGAGCCAACCAATGCTCAAGCATCTCTTACACGATACCTAAGACGACTACATCTCTTAAGCATACATCAAAACAGTAAAATGACTATGTATATATAGCCATCACAAACTTGACCACCAAAACTAATAACCTAATCCCATTATAATAATAATTGTCTACCCCATACAATTATTATCCAACTCAATTATGATAATAATTGTCTACCCATACAAATATTACCCAACTCAATTATGATAATAATTTCTACCCATACAATTATTACCCAATCCAATTATATTTTATATCACCAAGCCTATATCACATATTGGGTTTAACCCCAACAATCCTCCCCTTCAACCCAATACAATTTCACAATCGAATTAACGGTCGCCTTCAAGCCACCAACGTCTGTTCGCCAATGCCTCCCCTAGAACAAGAATCTCTTCATCACTTTCTTCAAACTTTTGAGAATCACTAAGACCCGTATAGTGACCTCCAATAATTCCAAACTACCGTTCTTCATCATAACGATATATCAATCTACAAAATCACGTGCATCAACCACGAGTGCCTCCTTTCAGCATTGAGTCATCCGATCCTTGCTTTCACAATCCTTCGGCCTCTTTTGAAGAACATCTCGATCATCATCCAAATTCTTCACCTGGTTGATCAACCATCAAACCATTGAAACTATTGCAATGATCCAGTCCATCTTCCACCTTGAATATGAACGAATGGATCCACGGTGCAAGTCAACCACCATACCGCACGTAACTTTGTCAGCAAATCCATCAACGTACTCCACTATATCAATTGAACCTCGAATGTTCCTCCAACCCAATTCATCATGAACCTCTAACCTGGCTCCGATAACACTTGTTAGGAGGAAACACACACACATATTCGAGATTCAATTCTACCAATACAGAGTACACACACAAACACACAACAATATATTTGACGTGAAAAACCCATGTCCCAACTTATATTATTAATTAAAATAATTATCAATAATACATCAATACATAACACCTCAATGGTGTCCCAAGTTGATACTTGAGCCAGCCAATGCTCAAGCATATCTCACACGATACCTAAAACGACTACATCTCTTAAGCATACATCAAAATAATACCATGACTATATATATATAGCCATCAAAACCTTGACCACCAAGACTAATAACCTAATCCCATTATAATAATAATTATCTACTCATACAATTATTATCCAACTCAATTATGATAATAATTATCTACCCATACAATTATTACCCAACTCAATTATGATAATAATTGCCTACCCATACAATAATTACCCAATCCAATTATATTTTGTATCACCAAGCCTATATCACATATTAGGTTTAACCCCAACACAGGATAGGCACCTTGATTGCTTCATACCTACTCATGTTGCTGCTTATCTGTGATGTGGATGGGGGTGGTGGTTTCGGATTCTGTGTCTCTTCTTCTTTATCTCCCATTGTAGATTAATTTTCAGATCTTAAATTGTTTTTACGTTAACAGCAAGCTCTGATACCAATTGGTAGGCCCTTAATCAACTGTAGAGGGGAGGTAAACACAGTTAATACAATCTATTCGACAAAGCTTCAACAGAATCAACAGTTTTTACTTGAGAGTTGCTAGGTTATGCGAAAGATATAACAATGTCGTAATGCATATAGCATTAACCAAATTTGTGCTTTATATAGAGCACATCCACATAATGTATAAAGAATCATATTCTATCACCAACAAGGAAACCTATATAATTGCTTCTGAGATAAAGTCCTTCACCGCCTTGAGTTCATGTTTCTTTTTCCTCATCGAAGATCAACTCATGTGACAAATACTGATTTCATTATCTATTGACATCATCATCAGTTGATATCACCATTCGTCGATATCATCATCCGTTGACATCATCATCATTCGTTGACATCATCATCATCCGTTGATATATAAGTTTTGAAATGAACTTCTGATAGTTTCTATTTGATATCATCAATTGCTCCTAACATACGAAAATGTAGATGAATATAAAATTGGGGAGATATATGAAATTGAAATATGTAGGTCTAGTAATTGGTAAGCTGATCTAGGCTCGTAACAGACTAGAGACGGGCCAAGCGGTCAAGGCCCACTACCAGAGGTCGTCAAAGTCAATGAACATGAGATGTTCATAGGCTAGGCCCAATACGGCTAGAAGAGCAGAGACATGTGTCCAAAACGGACACAAATTCCTACAAAGAAGGATTCGAAATTTTTTCCCTTATAGGAGTCCTAATTACCATCTAAGTAGGAGACTTGTCCACTAAATCTCTGACCATAAGTCTAACCCTAGACTCTTCTCTATATAAAGAACTCGACCCCTCAACCTGAACTACGTTTGGCTTAATCCTAGAATACAGATATACAAGCCACACGTGCTTGGTGTGCCCTCGCCGCTATAGCCCTGAGGGAATCATCAAGAACTATATTTTTAGCTTGATTCTCTACAACACAGAGATACGTAGGCATCTTGCGAGGACAAACAGTCCTAACCGCGAGAGCAGTCATTAAAGCTCGAAACGTACAAAACCTAGCATTAATTACTAACGCACCTTAGTTTTTATTTCACAACAGATGTCAACTGAAAAACCATGTATCGAGCATACATAGGTGTATTGAACTTTTTATGCCTATAATTAGATAAGTTATATATATATATATATCTATTATTGTCATACTTTAACTATTATATTTTTATGATACAAATAAATTTAAATTCAGAAAAAAATTTAAGAAACTTTCATGTACATAAGTATAATACAAACTTGCATTGACATTTGACACTAAGTGTTGTATGACTGATCAATCACAATTTTAACACAACAAATACACGAATCATACAAAAAAATAAAATAGTTGTGAATAAATCAATATTTTATACATATTTAGAGAATGCTCGTGCGTCACACTGGCTAAAGATTATGTTATGTATAAGTAATCGACCTTGCAATGACTAAAGATTGTATTATGTATAAGTAATCGATCTTCTATATATCTTATTATTATTTTATCTATCGTTCATAGTGAGTCATATACCATTCTATTTCTCAAATGTTGTTTTTTTTTAAATGTATGGTCGAAAATAAACACAGACACACATATAATTTTTTACTTATAGCGTTAATTAAACATATAGTCATATTGATTTATATTGGTGTTTGGCTGCGGCCTACACGTCACAACTTGAAAGAATGGTATCGACTAAAGCAGATAATTTTAGTAATATTTTTATAACAAATTCAAATGAAATTAGATGGAGCCTAACATGTTCAAAACTATGTATTTGTTAATACTGAATGAGATATTTGAAAGTTACTAAGGTTAAGAATAAATATTTAAATAACAATCAAAAATAAAATTATAAGCATATGAACTACTATATCCTGCAGTATATCAAACAATCAAAAATATATTTACAACAACCCCCATGGATCACCCTTAGAGGTGGACAACAATAAATATCGTAACCATTTTTACAACAACCCCCACGAATCGTCATTAGCAGTGGAGAACAAGAAATACCACTCTCGCCCTCTATTGTTTTAGCTTAATGTCAAATTTTCAAGAACACGTTCAATCCAAATATCACCATACCTCAAAAACAAGTCATATACATAAACAAATACGTTCTCAACCCACCAGACAACAACATGCATATATTGTCAATAATTGCAGTTAAAACAAATACCCATAACAACATTGCAACCACACCACTAATACTCGTGCTCATATACATAAATAGAACATCAATTATCCATCATACAATAATATAACTACACCGTCAGTAATTATGATTAAAAATTAAAATTCAATTCACGCACTATAGAGTATACACGTGCATTAGCAATATAAAAACCTAATATAAAATTAATTTTATTTTAGCCAACCGGGCCTGAGACGAGATGATGGGTTTAAGTTTGAGAAGTGGGCTTTACTAACTAATGCGCACTTGAAGTTGAAGATCAGTTTAATGAAGCATAAAATCACACACACACACACACATAGAGAGAGAGAGGGGGGGGATGGTGAAGACAGTAGTGGGAGAAGAAAAGCAGCTTAAGCTAGCCGAAGATCGCCTCAGTCAATCAGGACTCTCTTGTGAGGTATATGTAGATATATCCATTTCTAGTCTCTATCATTACATCGATTGATTGATGAAATATAAACACATAAAAACATAGATGAATATAAAATTGGGGACATATATGAAATTGAAACAGGTAGGTCTAGTAATTGATAAGCTAATCAAGGCTCGTAACTGACTAGAGACGGGCCAAGTGGTCAAGGCCCACAACTAGAGGTCGTCAAAGTTCATGAACATGAGCTGTTCATGGGCTAGGCCCAATACGGCTAGAAGAGCAGAGACATGTGTCCAAAATGAACACAAATTCCTACAAAGAAGGATCTGAAATTCCTTCCCTTACAGAAGTCCTAATTACCATCTAAGTAGGAGGTTTGTCCACCAAATCTCTGAACACAAGTCTGGCCCTAGACTCATCTCTATATAAAGGACTCTACCCCTCAACCTATAACTACGTGTTGGCTTAATCCTCGAATACATATATACAAGCCACACGTGCTTGGTGTGCCCTCGTCGCTATAGCCCTGAGGGAATCATCAAGAACTATGTTTTTAGCTTGATTCTCTACAACACGGAGATACGTAGGCATCTTGCGAGGAGAGATGGTCCCGGCCGCGAGAGCAACCATTAAAGCTCGAAACTCATAAAATCTAGCATTAATTACTAGCGCACCCTAGTTTTTATTTCATAACAGATGTCAACTGAAAAAACCATGTATCGAGCATGTATAGGTGTATTGAACTTTTTATGCCTATAATTAGATAAGTTATATATATCTATATTGTCATACTTTAACTATTATATTTTTATGATTCAAATAAATTCAAAATCGGAAGAAAAAAAATTGAGGAACTTTCATGTACATAAGTACAATACAAACTTTCATTGACATTTGACATTAAGTGTTGTATGACTGATCATTCACAATTTTAACACAACAAATACACGAAATAATTTTTTACCACATTTCTAACTTACAAAAAAATAAAATAATTATGAATAAATCAATATTTTATACATATTTACAGAATGTTCGTGCATCACACTGGATAAAGATTATGTTATGTATAAGTAATCAACCTAGCACTGCCTAAAGATTGTGTTATGTATAAATAATCGATTTTCAAGATATCTTGTTATTATTTTCTCTATCGTTCATAGCGAGTTATATACCATTCTATTTCTCAATTTTTGTTTTTCTTTAAAATGTATGGTGAAAAATGAACACAGACACGCATATAATTTTTGTCTTATGGCCTTAGTTAAATATATAATCATATTGATTTATATTGGTGTTTGGTTGCGGCGTACACGTCACAAATTTAAAGAATGATATCGACTAAAACAAATCATCTTAGTTATATTTTTGTATCAAATTCAAATAAAATTAGGAAGAGCATAGCATGTTCAAAACTATATATTTGTTAATATTGAATGCAATATGTGAAAAGTTACTAAGGTTAAGAATAAATATTTAAATTACAAACAAAAATAAAATTAAAACATATAAACTACTATATTCTGCTGTATATCAAACAACCACAAACACATTTACAACCCCATGGATCACAATTAGCGGTGGACAGCAGTAGATATTATAACCATTTTTACAACAACCCAAATGGATCGCCATTAGCAGTGCACAACAGGAAATAACACTCTCGCCCTCTATTGTTTTAGCTTAATGTCAAATTTTCAAGAACACTTTCAACCCAAATATCACTATAAATAAAAAACAAGTCATATACACAAACAAATACGTTCTCAATCCACCGGACAACAACATGCATATGATGTCAACAATTGCAGTTAAATAAAACAAATACCCGTAATAATATTACAACCACACCACTAATACTCATGCTCATATACACAAATAAAACATCATTAATCCATCAGACAATAATATAAATATACCTTCAATAATTACAGTTAAAAAACAAAAATCAATTCACTCAATATAGAGTATACACATGCATTAACAATAAAAGCCTAACATAAAATTGATTTTATTTGAGCCAACCGGGCCGTTAGATGGGATGATGGGTTTAAGTTTGAGAAGGGGGCTTAACTAACTAACGCGCACTTAAAGTTGAAGATCAGTTGATGCAGCAATAAAATCACAGAGAGAGAGAGAGAGAGATTTAGAGAGAGAGGATGGTGAAGACAGTAGTGGGAGAACAACAGTAGCTAAGCTAGCTGAAGATCGCCTCAGTCAATCAGGACTCTCTTGTGAGGTATGTATAGATGTATCCAGTTTTAGTCTCTATCATTACATTGATTGATTGATGAAATATATACACACAAAAACGTAGATGAATATAAAATTGGGGAGATATATGAAATTGAAGATGTAAATGCATCTTCACTTTCCAGTGATGATAGTTATCTCTTTCCAAGATTGGAATCTTTACACCATTATCCTTCTTACTCATGATGTTAGCAAAATAGATCTTTAAACACTTTGTATGTTAAGAGCTTGCTCTGATACCAATTATTATTCCCAGTGGACTAACAATGAGATTTATAGAAGGGGGGTTGAATGTAAATCTCAAAACTTTTTCAAGTTTTGAGCAGTTTCTAAGGCTAAGTGTTTTTTAGAGCAAGTGTGTGTGAATTGCTTGAAGCTAATGCAGACAGATATATATTCAAACACAAATGTAAAGAACACGGAGAACTTAAAAACTTTTCTGGTGGATTTTTTGTTCCGCCGGAGATGTGTTATATCATAAAATCTGTGATTCAAAGAATTAAATCATAGTTGCTTCCTAGTACAAACTAGATGATTTTCTCTCTGGATTTTTCTAAACAGCTCTGGAAAATTCACATCTAATTACTAGCTGCTACTTGGTTTATATATCACCAAGTTTACAAGTGAAGACAAAACTGTAAAAATACAATTAAAAAGGCTCTTCACATGTTTCTTCTTCATTTCTCTATCCAATGCAATTTAGGCTTAGCTGTTAATCTTTGAATACTTCCTTGTTTACACCAGAATGGAAATGCTGCATTTTCTTGATTCCTCCTAGAGGCTTCCACATTCCAGTTTGTCTCTGTCAACCCATGTGCCTCTGTCAGCTTATGAATTGTCACTATCAACTGCTAATGAACTAAGCATCCGTTGAAGCTTTCATCCGTTGATGCCTTATCCGTTGAGGCTTTATCCGTTGAAGCTTTTATCCGTTGATTCATTATCAGTTGAAGTCTTTATCCGTTGAAGCACTTATCCGTTGATGGATATTATCCGTTGAAGCATTAGAGACATCCGTTGAAGCTTTGTTTCTTATCCGTTGAAGGTCTTCAATATCAGTTGATACTTCTTCACTTATACAAAATTACAAGGCATGAAATATTTACAATTAGCCCTCCTATTTGCATATCTACTAGTAGTCAACGTGACTGATACTGTCCTACAACATCTTAAGAATTACAACTTGAATCCAGAGAATGAAATGTGCTACAATACTAAACTTATTGCTAGTAAAGCTACTCCTTCAACGGATAGACAAGATGGTCTTATCCGTTGAGGCTACAAACACTAGATTTCTACTTAAGTGTTTTGTTTAACTTATCATCAAACTAATACACATATTCCTAACACTACTAGAGTTCGTCGAAGTCCATGAACATTAGTTGTTCATGGGCTAGGCCCAATCGGCTAGAAGAGCAGAGACATGTGTCCAAAATGAACACAAATTCTTACAAAGAAGGATCCGAAATTCCTTCCCTTACAGGAGTCCTAATTACCATCTAAGTAGAAGACTTGTCCACCAAATCTCTGAACACAAGTCTAACCCTAGACTCATCTCTATATAAAGGACTTTACCCCTCAACCTAAAACTACGTTTTGGCTTAATCCTCGAATACGGATATACAAGCCACACGTGCTTGGTGTGCCCTCGCCGCTATAGCCCCGAGGGAATCATCAAGAACTACGTTTTTAGCTTGATTCTCTACAACACGGAGATACGTAGGCATCTTGCGAGGACAGACGGTCCCGACCGCGAGAGCTACCATTAAAGTTCGAAACTCACAAAATCTAGGATTAATTACTAACGCACCCTAGTTTTTATTTCATAACAGATGTCAACTGAAAAAACCATGTATCGAGCATGTATAGGTGTATTGAACTTTTTATGTCTATAATTAGATAAGTTATATATATCTATATTGTCATACTTTAACTATCATATTTTTATGATTCAAATAAATTAAAAATCAGAAAAAAAATTGAGGAACTTTCATGTACATAAGTACAATACAAACTTGCATTGACATTTGACATTAAGTGTTGTTGACTGATCATTCACAATTTTAACACAACAAATACACGAATTAATTTTTTACCACATTTTTAACTTACAAAAAAATAAAATAATTATGAATAAATCAATATTTTATACATATTTAGAGAATGCTCGGGCATTACACTGACTAAAGATTATGGTATGTATAAGTAATCGACCTAGCACTGCCTAAAAATTGTGTTATGTATAAGTAATCGATTTTCAAGATATCTTGTTATTATTTTCTCTATCATTCATAGCGAGTTATATACCATTTTATTTCTCAATTTTTATTTTTCTTTAAAATGTATGGTGAAAAATGAACACTAGACACACATATAATTTTTGGCTTATGGCCTTACTTAAATATATAATCATATTGATTTATATTGGTGTTTGGCTGCGGTGTACACGTCACAAATTGAAAGAATGGTATCGACTAAAACAAATCATCTTAGTTATATTTTTGTATCAAATTAAAATAAAATTAGAAAGAGCATAGCATGTTCAAAACTATATATTTGTTAATCTTGAATGCGATATGTGAAAAGTTACTAAGGTTAAGAATAAATATTTAAATTACAAACAAAAATAAAATTATAAACATATAAACTACTATATTCTGCTGTATATCAAACAACCACAAACACATTTACAACCCCATGGATCACACTTAGCGGTGAACAACAATAAATATCATAACCGTTTTTACAACAACCCCAATGGATCGCCATTAGCGGTGCACAACAGGAAATACCACTCTCGCCCTCTATTGTTTTAGCTTAATGTCAAATTTTCAAGAAGACTTTCAACCCAAATATCATTATAAATAAAAAACAAGTCATATACACAAACAAATACGTTCTCAATCCACCGGACAACAACATGCATATAATGTTAACAATTACAGTTAAATAAAATAAATACTCGTAATAATATTGCAACTACACCAGTAATACTCATGCTCATATGCACAAATAAAACATCATTTATCCATCAGACAGTAATATAAATATATTTTCAATAATTACAGTTAAAAAATAAAAATCAATTCTATGAGATTAAAAAGTCTACTTGAAAAGATTAAATTATCCCTATTTTTAATATTTATATAAAAGATATGTTTTGTGGGAATCGAACTCATATTATTTCATTCAACTATACAACCTCTTACCACTACACCATATTGCCACATGTGCTTTGTATCATACACATAATATGTAAGTGTGCTAAATGAATATTTTATTTAACTTTAAAGATACTTACTTGAATTCTGCAAAAAAAGGATGGTTAGTTGAATATTTGTATGATTAATTTTAAAAAATTGAATTCCAGATATAAAATTAGGCATCTTATTTATTAATTATTTTTTAGTTTGAAAATATATCTCATATATTTTAACATATTTTTTATTATAAAAAGTAATTAAAATGTACATATATAATTTTTAAAAAAATATTGAAAATAGAATCGCTTATATATAAATAATCTATATTGATATTACATATTTAAATAAGTTCGAATTATAATGAGTCAATGTATTTTAGAACTTGGCCCATTGTTTAAAAATACTCGAAATTTGACTACATAACCCGGCCGAAAAACATCATCACATTCTACATTTAGTAAATTTAAATTACAAGCTCGGCGAGAATATTTTACCAATAATATTAAATTTTTAATATGTTATGTTAATATAAATTAATGTGTTTGAGATCTTTATAGGATCAAGTCAATTGATTATTTATATTTAAATTACTAACTTTACTGGTAACGCATTATTATTTTTGGGATTTGTCCCAATTTTAATAATATTTGAAACTTGAAATGAGATCTCACTATATTTGTTAAAACTATGATAATATGTTAAATCGATTTATTTTTCATTTTTCACTTTAAAAAAACTAACTTTTTAAAAAGAATTCTTTTAGATCAGCAATATTCATTGATCAAAATAATATTGTACAAATATTTTGAATTATTTTAATATTTTGAATTATTCAAATAAAAGTTATATCTATACTATATTTTAACATTTGATTTAATGCATTTTATATTATTTAAGGGAAAACACATATATTGTTCAATAATTTGAAAGAATTAACCAGTTTAACTGATATTTATAAAACTTTATCGAACTGAAAATTTTTAATTTTAGAAGAATCTGCAGCCGCTACCCTTCAGGTGCGCACCAGGGTAAACCCTACAGGCTCACGCAATAGCCTGCAAATCACATGAATCAAGGTAAACCGCATTTAAGCGACAAGCTCTGACTCAGGAGTCATAATCATAAATTCTCATCTCGTGGGATTCGAATTGGTCAACTCTGTATTCAAATATATGTTAATTTGTAACTTTTTATTTGTAAACATATTAACGACATTCTACAGATTAAGTTTAATCGTTTCGTTTTAAACGTACACCCTGTTTATATTCATTCATTAAATATAAAATAACGGGTAAGAAAAATATAATATAATAATATTTGAGGGGATATTCACTCCTAAAAGTGGGGAAACATTCGAAACTCCTAATATTATAGAGGGGGACATGGAGCTTGTTGGAGATAAATTTTATCTCCATTTATTCAAAATTTGACTCAAGAGCCTATATAAGGATATTGTTGAAGTTGCTCTACAAACATTATAATTGCACTGATGTATAAAAAAAATTTAGAAAATGAGTCGTAACTCGCACGTGTTATTATACTAGTTAACAATAAAAGCCTAAAATAAAATTGATTTTATTTGAGCCAACCGGGCCCTTAGACGGGATGATGGGTTTAAGTTTGAGGAGGGGGCTTAACTAACTAACGCGCACTTGAAGTTGAAGATCAGTTGATGCATCAATAAAATCAGAGAGAGAGAGAGAGAGAGGATGGTGAAGACAGTAGTGGGAGAAGAACAGCAGCTTAAGCTAGCCGAAGATCGCCTCAGTCAATCAGGACTCTCTTGCGAGGTATGTGTAGATATATCCATTTCTATTCTCTATCAGTACATTGATTGATTGATGAAATATATATACACGAAAACGTAGATGAATATAAAATTGGGGAGATATATGAAATTGAAACAGGTAGGTCTAGTAATTGGTAGGCTGAGCTCAAAATTGGACAGAGGCTTGGTTTTCGATTTAGTTCAGACGCCTCCAAATGATGCTGGAGATCCTGCTTGTTCACTTATTAATAATAATTATCACACAAATAAGAATAAGAAAGGAGGATCATCCTCTAAACTCAAACAAACCTCATATTCTTCGCCTTTGTTGTCCATCGATGCTGATTGGGTTTCCGAACACGCTCGTCAGGTACTTTAATTTCTCCTTTTATCTATGTACACAATTGACAATTTCATTTTAACGATTCTTAAATGTACGATTCTTAAATGTAGTTTTTCTATGTGGCTTGTGTAATTACAATTATCCACATATAGACTTTAATTTCTCCTTCTATCTTTGTTCTTTTTAAGGTCTCAAGAATGCTATTAGGCGGCATGAAAGTGGCCGGAATCTACATATGGACTAGCGAAATCTCTTTCAAGAATTCAACTTTAGTCCTCTGCCAGGTCTTTCTTGTGATAATTATTTATTGATCTCATTGTTTCGTTATTTGCTAATAAACAGAACAAAATTGTGGTATACTTTATTTAATTGTACTCATGAATTTAGTGATAGAACCTTCAATATTGATCTTCTTCTTTTAGTTGCAGTGAATATTTTCTGATTCGTTCCTGATGTTAACGCTCATGCAGACTGTAAAAGGAGTCGCTGAAGCATCACATTTTATGGCCACTAATTTGGATGAAAGCTTGCTTATCCACATTAGTTATAGTCCAAGGAGGTAGCTTCATCATGTTCATCTTTGTCTATATTTAGATTTTGTTAGTCCTTTTTATTGATACATTTGACATTATCTTATTTAGATGGACATGTCGAAATTTCTCTGTGGCTTCAAACATAACGTCAAGTAGCCTTCGGCCATGTGATTTTAAAATGGGAAAAGCCTTGGCTTCTCTTCAAACATTTAGGTGCACTTATACTTTTGATATGAGGTATGTTGATCATGTTTTCTTTCTATTGCTTTAAGTTTCTCAATCTTTTAATTTTTCATTGGGCCTTCACTGATATTCTCTGGACTCATTTTCAATAGTTTAGGATTATAAAGACACATTAATCGGCATTAACCATTCTAGGGTATCTTATATAAGATGATATGATACGCATTACTAGTTTGAAAGCCAAAAAAATAGGTGGAATAAACCTATCTGTGCAGGCTCTGCACTTTGCACAATTAATCAGTAGATTTATTCATAAATATCTATTAGTTCATATGAATTAAGTCTGTTAAATAATGAAGAATACAAGTGTTTAAGTAGAGATCCTAAAACATGGAAATCATGTAAAAACCTAGAAAAAGGAAACTAATCTACCTCCATGTTAAATAAAGGAAAGAATTATTTAATCCTAATATATTTAACCTACTAAAAACTAGTTGATTTACAAATATTTATTGTATAAATAAAATATATTTAATTTTTTGATTCCTTACTATCATGCTCTTCATCCTGATTCAGAGTTTGTAACTTGTAAATCATTAATCTCGTGGATTAACCATGTCCTACAGCGCAAATCTTAAAGGGGATGCTACATTAACCGTATTCATGCATGCTTAAAATATTGAGAAACAAGCGGGCATGAGGACCCTTACTCCAGTTTTCTTCTCCAATACATACTGATGTATGCACCTGCAACTTAAATGGTTTTAGACTTGTTTTGTAACCACTTTGCGCCAAATGTAAGGTTGTTGAAGTCGGATGAAATGAAAAATATATGTATGACATGTGAATAGTCATAAGTTATAACTCATAATCTACCAACATACCTCAGAGTCCCATCAGATCTTAGATATTTTTAATTGCACGCATTATTGTTAAGCATTAAGTTACAAACTGAATTTTTAACTGCATTTTTCTTGTCTCGAAGAAGGTTTTTTGAAGTACTGTCTAATTGTTTAAGTTCATCTTCACAGACTGCCAATTTTTTATGAGAATAGATCTAGTATCAAAAGTCTAGCTGCCATTCTTCGTCATGGAATTGCAAATCAAGTGCAAGAGCTTAAAGCTACTAAGGCTTTGATTGATGGGAAATTGGTATGGAGCTGTTTGACAAGTCATTTTGAATGTGTCATAGTGTCATGTCTGTAGTTGTGTAATGCTAGTGTGCTTCGTGAATATTTTCTGTACAGCGCAAATGTGTGATTACTGAAAGTATATCTCTTATGTCAAACAAGCCATGAAATAGATACGTCTAGTCTAGAATTTATATATTCCTGTTAAGTCCTAGAGTATAACTTGTTTATGCTTACAAATTTGATGGTTTGGGGTCTTGTTTTAGCGCATGACAGTGCCTGCTTCATCATGAGTGTTCTTTGAAGTCAGTTAATGCTGAAAAGAGGTTTCATTATGTTGTGCCTTCTCCTTGGAATGTGTATATTGCAATATTAAGTGATCTTGATATTTGAGCTACTCAGTGGAAAACTGAGATGGCTGTTGTCGACTTGTTATAAGTCATGCTTGACATTATCGTACAAGATACACAAATGACATAGATACTTCATCTACAAAATGGTTGATGTGCTGTTATTCATGTAAACTATATCATACAAGTACATTATGCCTTTGTGTTATTATTATGAAAGTGATTTAATTAGGTGAGATTGAAGAGGACTAGTGTATTGCGTACATACATGTTCTTTAATATCGAATTGCAGATGTGTTGGTGTAAGTGATATCGTGAATTTCTCTGTCTAATAAATCATTAGCCATCTATGTTTGTACTTTGTCAGATGATGAGAAAAAAAAAGTGCTTAGAGTACTTTCATACCAAGTTTATGGATTTGATTTGCCTGAAATAGTTTTTTGTTATATGTTTAGGTTATTGATGTGGAGCAGTGTGCATCAGAGGGTTTGCATGATGTTGAATTTCTTGTACCTTTCATGCAGAATACTGCTTTGGAAGGTACCTTTTATCATCATATTTATCCGAGTCTTGTCAGAGGACTAAATATTTGTGTTTTGTATTTAAAGATTCTCGTGCTTACCACTTTTAACACCGCCCATTTATCTATTCAAGCATGCAGTCAAGAGGAGGTTGTCGGTGTTCTTACTTTTAGAGGCTCCGTGTGTTCTTTTGCATACATAAACTCCAAAGAACCTGTTTCACAAGCTTTGACCGATATAAAGGTACCAAAACTAACTTTAATGAACTCTTCATAAAGGACTATGCATAACTTTTAAGTTCTGGAAACATGTGCTTATTTCGTGTCTCATATCATCTTTTCCAACCAAATGGAGTGTTGGATAATAAACACTTTGTGAATTGCAATGATGAGTTGATGCGAGGTGAGCAATATAGATTTGAAATAAGATTTGCAGCCGACCATTTATTTCATTTAATATGTGAAAACAAATAGCGGTGGAGTATAATTTTGTGAAAGGGCTAGGCAAAAAAGAAAACAAATTTTTATTTTTGATATTAGGCTTCACACCTTTATTCTTGGTTTATTTTGATCCTTACTTCCCAATTTATACTTGAAATTCATCCAGAACAGATGTATTAGCATTTGAACTGGTGGCAAACCCTTGTTCCACTTAATATGCGCGACGTTGATATGCAACAGAGTTGCAGGATGATAGAGAAGAACAATTATATCTATATATAGAGAGAGAGAGAGAGAGAGAGAGAATTCATATTTTAAAGGGAGATAAATATTGGAAGAGAAAGAAACCTAGTTATGATAACTTCATGTCATCTTTCAAAAGTCACAACTGATCATACATTCTTCGCCTACTTCTGAAAATGAACATGCTAACTAATTATTTCTTTTATCTATCCTACTTTAGTGCTAAAAGACTAGAAGTGCTTCAACTACACATAACAAATAATTAAAGTAATAACTTCAGTGAAATTATCAAATATAATAATTTCAGGTGAACAACTAATAGCATATATTTTTACCTTCTTTTGCCAAGAATATTTCACAAATTTTGTGTTTCATTAAAGGACAAGACTTAGTTCCCTGCAGTCATTACTTTGAAATGCTGATTGTATATCATTTTAGTAATAGACTTGTTCTCAAGAACTAAATATGTTAACTTACATTTTCCTCGCCTTTCACTAATGAGTTCTTTTTTTATTTTTTTTATTTTAGAGAGACATACTTACAAGCTTGCAAAGTAGGTTAGATATCATCTGCGATGAGGAAGACTCGGAATCATATCATATTGCTAGTGGTGGTGCAGAATCAAGAAATGAAATATCCACTACGAAACTTGGTCCCAAACTTGACCCTGAATTCTTAAGGTAGTTATGGTTTTATTACTAAATATCAGTTGCTTGTATAGATCTACATCTTGCAATTGCTTTTAATTTTTTTGCAAATGCTTATGATGTCAGTCACTTGTGTTTCTTTAACGGGTGTTGATTTTTTAGCAATATGTAACCAATTCCTTGGTGCCAAATAAATTGTTACTGATTTTGTTTGTGTTGAATGAAAACAGTCAACAATGCAATATTGCATTTCCAAGAAGAGTATTTGTACCATGGTTGGCGGATACATATATATGTGACTACATACAACCTTCTGAAACACTTGAGGTTTGTATTACAACACACACATATATATATATAATATTTTTGGTTTTGTAGCTGCATGATCAATAATACCCTAGTATAATCTGTATTAAGCATTTCTCTTCAATATTTACCAAAGATAAAACCTTTTTTTAATTACTCTGCTAGAATTTATTTGGGTTTGATACATTCTACTCTAGTTATAGGCGCATATGCTCAAAAACATTCTGTCTATTGTAAAACATGCCAGTAATATGCTATTCATGTTAAAATATGTCCCAAGAATAATAAGAAAAAGAGGTTCCGGTTGTTTTACTCTTGCCATACGAAGTATATACTTCCTCATTATCGTACCATATTAGAAACTGGATAGACACCATCGATGTCTAGTGAGCAAATGAAACTTCCTTGTTTCAGTAGTCTTATCTGGGACCAGCTTTTCTATACCAAGTAAATTAAACATAAAGGCTCGCAATATAAAAATCAATTATTTGGTGACAGTAATATTTAAGAGCTTACAAAAAAAATTACCCAAGTGATATTCCCTTACGTACACTTCGTCTTGTGTATGGTTTCAAGGTGGTAGAATGAATCTTTCCATTACCTTGGCACATCCTAATTCCCAAATGCTTGTCCTAAAATATACAATGAATGTGGAAAAAAGTTACTGTGCAACTCAAGGTCACAAAAGAGTTTAGTTATTAGTGGATAGTTTCAGATTATGGACATATTCAAGGATAAACAAGAAAGTGAGAAAATTTTCCAACCCCTGCTACCTTGTTAATGAACCATCTGCAAAAGTTAATTTTCTGTTGTTAGGGTAATGAATATGTGTGCTGGATTAGTGGAAAGAATGTTTCACAACACATTTTTTTCTCCTAAATCAATAATTCAGCCATCTGCAACTAAATAATGAGATGGAAGTAAATTTAAGTACACACAGTTTGGTGACGGTGCATATCTTTTTGCAAACATGAACGGGTCAGTATCTTTGAAATGTCACTTTACATTTCTACTCTTATATGATGGGTAAACTATGGATAAAGATTTCTTGGGTTCTAACTCCCATTCTCTGCTACCAGGTTCTAAAAGATCACTTTGTAGAGTTGATGTCAATGGAAGCTCCAGCTGATGCATCTGGAATCTTGGAGCTTGAAACAGAAGCACCCACTTTGGGCTCTTTTGCCTATAAATCTTTTTGGGAAATTGCGATTTCTAGCTCTTCAGAATCTAAGCCAACGTTGATTAAGAGGAACATAGTTAATGCAGGCACAGGGACCTGTCTCGAAATCCGTGAAAACTGCTAACTTTAACATCATTGCTGCCGTATTAACTCTTGTCATATCCATATCTGTAGGTCTTGCTCTTCTCTTTTTCAAAGGATCTTCATAGCCATCCCAGTACTAAGTACAGAACAGGATATGTAATTTGCTTGTTAGAATTTTACTTTAAAATTTTAGGCAACATGGCATGCAAAATCTTCCCTAGTATTGAGGGACTATTAATTTATAGTTTGTCTTCAAAATTAATTGAAATGGGGAAATATTCAAGTGAGGCCAGTCGCCTAGATTACCTCTGTTGTATCTCTACTAAGGGTTTATTTGGAGGTCTTCCTCAATTAGCAGTTTCTTTCTGAAAAACTATCTGTTCTGGTCTAGATCATATGCATGTTGTCTATGTATAGTAGTTTTAAATTCTGTTATACACAATTTGTTTACTGGTAAATAGTTTTATGTCAATATTTAGTTTATATTTAGAGCAAGTTAGTTTGACTTTGAGTTCATTAATTATTTTTTCTGAACTTCGAAAATGTTAGTATATTGTTGTATTTAAAATTAGTAAAACAAAATATCCCAAAGAATAAGCGTGGTTATCAATTAATTTCCTGTTAATCTTCTTACGTGATTCCATTTTTTAAATTTGATTAATTGTTATCAAATTTTTTGAACGGTATATTACAAATAAATTGTTAAATAGAAAATAGAATTTAAATTAAATTAAAATAAATATGAGATATATAATATGAGAAATATAAATCAGTTTGTATATAAGTAATAAATGAGGGTGCTAAGTTAAATATAATTAAAATTCATCCGATTTGCGAATTAATTGTAAATCGATGTAAGGATTACTTTCGATTACCAATTTCTACAAATTGTGTAAAAGTGATAATAGAATTATGCAAAACTTATTTTCAGTTAGACTTTGAGATACTCGCGAAATAGCAAGAGATGGCTAATAGCAAGATCTTTACAAAAGGGATTGAAAGTATATAAAAATCATACTTTTGAGCTAGCATCTAATTCTTTTAGAATATTTGTGCCACAAACAAGAAACTGGACGAGTAATATATATGACGTGACTGGTTAAGAGGTTTTCACTTTTCGGCTATAATTTTTTTTACCAAATAATCTTGATGACAGCGTGACCGGATATGAGGTTAAAAGATTTTCAGGAAACGTCCAGCTATAAATTTTTTTATCAACAACAATCTTAAAATAAATAATTTATGATTTAAATTAAATTATTAACTTATAACTAATAAATAAATAAATACTTATAAGTTATTGTAAATTATATGTGTTTGAATAATTTATTTATAACTCAAATTTTTTTTTACTTAAATGAATTAAAATAAATAATTTTTAAATGTGATTATCTTTCGATCGTGAATCTTAGATTAAATTAACATTTAAAAATATGCTTTAAAACCAAAGTTAATAAAAAAGCGAAAATCAAAAAATATGTCATTATCAAGATTCAACTTATAAACCTATAAATTATAAATTTGACTTATAAGTTGAATCGACCAATACTAATAAATAAGTTATGACGAACTTATAACTTATAAGCCATAAGTTACTTAATTACTTGTAAGTTTGTTCCCAACAGGTCCCAAGTCATTCACCTGGAACCTAAGTCATTGAGTTGTGCTACTAATTACAAAATAGAATCCATTTTTATTTGTTGTGGGGGGATCTGGTTCAAAGTGGGGGGATCTGGTTCAAATAAGAAGTAAGAACAGTACAGGTGTTGATGCAAATCTTGCGACTGAGTGGTGCTCCCAAGTTATCTCTACATGCCGAACTGCTAAAGCTGAACTGAATGTTAATGATTCATGCTCCTGTTCCTAAATAAATTTCAAATTCTGTAAAAAAGTCATTATTAGTGGTGACATTTCAAGTTTTATTAATTTATAATGTAATTAGTGCAAGTTTAATTGGATTCCAAATTAATTGACAAGCGTAAAAATTCCCATAGGAACTGTTGTAGAAAAGTTGAGGATAACTTGGATTATTCTGAAGTCTTGACAAACAATTTCAGATTGAAACAATTTGGTGGTTATCCAAACTTTTCAAACGAATAAAATCAGAATATAAGAACAGAGAATGATGTATTTTGTGTGAATTCAACAACCAACCTTTTGTTTTTTTTTCTATATTAATAACCAAATCTGTTGCAAGTATTATATAGGTGTCCAAAAGACAAGTTCTAAGACACGTCCATACATGTCCAAAAGACATGTCCGAAGACACATCCATACATGTTCTAAAACATGTCCTTTGAGGTATGCAGTTGTGTCTAAAAGACATGTCTTTTCACATTAACACCAATCCCCGCAAATACCGAAAATCATAATAAACTCAAATAAGCATGCACTCCACACTCTCCCGACTTGTTTGATGAAATATTACAATCACATTGATCAACTAGTTAATCCAATTACACTAAAATATCTAACAATTCTCCCCCATTTTAGCGTAATCCATGACTAACTAAACAAAATCACAACAAACAACAAATTTATGCATAAATGAAATATCATGACGATTGAATTTCATATTAGTATATTACACATCCCAGATATTCGAATATCAAGGTATCACAACTGTTGAATCTCTGTTATTCATAATGAATACATGAAGATAATATACACATAAATTTACATTCTCAAATGTTCTCACTTGACACTATCTTTTACTAGTCCTTGTGTCATAATCCTTCATAAGCATAATAAAGTCAAGTCATAATTTCTTGAAGCGGCTAAACTTCATGCTCACATAGGTAGCTCTTTTATTCTTACACCTGCATATGCAATTTTTCAAAAGAACTATTAAGAAGATAAACTTCAACCTCCTCAACTTGCAGGTCTGAACACATACCTTGGGATGATACTATCAATGTGTTCCAATCTCTAGATGTTAAGCTTCTGCATTGAATTCAACATCTATTGTCATATTAGATGGGAATTGGGTATCTCAACATGAGAAATTTTAGATGGACTTAATCCCACCACTACAGCCGATTTGTACACAAGATTTCTTCTCAACCCTTTGGTCAAATGATCGGCTAAATTATGTTGAGTTCTTATAAACTCCACTTGCATGATAAGCTCTCGAATCATGCTGTGTTTAACACTTAAGTGTCTAGACTTGCCTTTGTACACTTCTCTATAAGCATTAGCCAAGGCAGACTCACTATCACATCTGACAGATATGGGAGATATCGGTTTAGGCCACAATGGAATTTTATAAATCATATTTCTTAGCCATTCAGCTTCTTTACCAGCAGCTGATAATGCTACAAACTCAGATTCCATTGTTGAGTTAGTAATGCAACTCTTTTTTTTATGCCCAAGAAATAGCACCTCCCCCAAGAAGGAATACCCAACCACTCGTGGAAGAATGATATTCTTTATCACAAATCCAACTTGCATCCGAATGACCTTCAAGAACCGAAGGAAATCCAGTATAAGTCAAACCATAATCCATGGTTCCTTTTAAGTACTTGAACACTCGGCTTAAAGCTTGTCAATGACGTGAACTTGGTTTGCTAGTAAACCTACTAAGCTTACCAACAACATAGGCTATATCTAACCTAGTGCTTATCATGGCATACATGAGGCTACCAATCGCTCTTGAGAATTTCAAGTTGAGATACTACAACTTCTTTACTAGATACTAGCTTAAGACTAGGATCATAGGAGCGCTAACTGGAGAACAATTATTAAAGTTAAATCTTTTCAGAATCTTCTCAATATAATGAGATTGAGAAATTGAGATACTATTTTTCATACGCTTGATCTTTATACCTAGAATCACCTCAGCCTCTTCCAAGTCTTTCATGTCAAAATTAGATGACAAAAATTTCTTGGTTTTATCCACTTGATTTTGGTCAATACCAAAAATCAACATATCATCTACGTATAAGCAAATTATAACTCATTTACCAGAAGCATCAAACTTGCTATATACACATTTGTCTTCTTGGTTAAGAAGAAAACCATTAGACAAAACCACACTATCAAATATTTGATGCCAATCTTTTGGTGCTTGTTTAAGACCATACAAAGATTTCTTCAACTTACACACTTTGTGCTCATTACCAGGCATAACAAACTCATATTAGATGGGAATTGGGTATCTCAACATGAGAAATTTTAGATGGACTTTAATCCCACCCCTATAGCCGATTTGTACACAAGATCTCTTCTCAACCCTTTGGTCAAATGATCGGCTAAATTATGTTGAGTTCTTATAAACTCCACTGATATAACACCATGCATGATAAGCTCTGGAATCATGTTGTGTCTAACACCTAAGTGTCTAGACTTTCCTTTGTACACTTCTATATAAGCATTAGCCAAGGCAGACTCACTATCACATCTGATAGATATGGGAGATATCGGTTTAGGCCACAATGGAATTTCATAAATCAGATTTCTTAGCCATTCATCTTCTTTACCAGCAGCTGATAATGTTACAAACTCAGATTCCATTGTTGAGTTAGTAATGCAACTCTATTTTTTTGATGCCCAAGAAATAGCACCTCCCCCAAGAGGGAATACCCAACCACTCGTGGAAGAATGATTTTTTTTATCACAAATCCAACTTGCATCCGAATGACCTTCAAGAACCGAAGGAAATCCAGAGGAAGTCAAACCATAATCCCATGGTTCCTTTTAAGTTCTTGAACACTCGGCTTAAAGCTTGCCAATGATGTGAACTTGGTTTGCTAGTAAACCTACTAAGCATACCAACAACATAGGTTATATCTAGCCTAGTGCTTATCATGGCATACATGAGGCTACCAATCGCTCTTGAGAATTCAAGTTGAGATATTACAACTCCTTTATTAGATACTAGCTTAAGACTAGGATCAATAGGAGTGCTAACTGGAGATCAATTATTAAAGTTAAATCTTTTCAGAATCTTCTCAGTATAATGAGATTGAGAAATTGAAATACTATTTTTCGTACGCTTGATCTTTATACCAAGAATCACCTCAGCCTCTCCCAAGTCTTTCATGTCAAAATTAGATGACAAAAATTTCTTGGTTTTATCCACTTGATTTTGGTCAGTACCAAAAATCAACATATCATCTATGTATAAGCAAATTATAACTCCTTTACCAGAAGCATCAAACTTGCTATATACACATTTATCTGCTTGGTTAAGAAAAAAACCATTAGACAAAACCACACTATCAAATTTTTGATGCCAATCTTTTGGTGCTTGTTTAAGACCATACAAAGATTTCTTCAACTTACACACCTTGTGCTCACTACCAGGCATAACAAACCCTTCCGATTGTTTCATATAAATCTCCTCATCTAATTCACCATTCAAGAATGTAATTTTTACATCCATCTGATAAATTACAAGGTTTTGTATAGATGCAAGTGCTTATCAACAACCTGATGGTAGAAATCCTAGCAACAGGAGCATAAGTATCAAAGTAATCAATCCCTTCTTTTTGCCTAAAGCCTTGTATAACCAATCTGGCTTTAAATTTATCAATGGTACCGTCCACTTTCATTTTTCTTTTGAAGATCCATCGGTTTTCTAATGCTTTACATCCAGGAGGTAGATCACTCAATTCCCATGTGTTATTATTCATGATAGAATCCATCTCATCCTGAATAGCTTCTTTCCAGAATTCAACATCCCTTGATGTCATTGCTTCATTAAATGTTTTTGGATCCTCCTCAATAATAAAACAATATTGGTACTCAGACTCAATCTCAACCTCATCTCTTGAACCTTCAACCAAATAAAGTTAAAATCATGTCCAAATGATTTGTTTTTTCTAGCTCTAAAGCTTCTCCTTGGTTCATAAGGTCCATGCACATCTTCAGTTTGAACCGGGTTCCTACTGAAAGAATTCTGAATCATGTCTCTTGGTGTAGGTATAGATGTAAATCTATTTTCATCAAAGTCAGCATCTCTTGACTCGATAATCGTATTCACAGATACATAATCATTAGATTCTAATACATAGAATCTATATGCAATGGAATGCTCAGCATACCCCACAAAAATACAATCTAAACCTCTTTCACCCAAGTTTCTCCTTTTGGGTTCAGTGAGCCTTACAACTGTTCTACATCCCCAAACTCTCAGAAAACTCAATTTTGGTGGCTCTTTATACCAAAGTTCATAAGGGGTAAATTTATTCCTCTTAGTAGGAATCCTATTCAATAAATAATAGGCTGTTAACATAGCCTCACCCCAAAAACCTTCATTCAAACCCGAATAGGATAACATGTAATTAACCATCTCTTTCAAAGTCCTATCCTTCCTTTCTGCCACACCATTTTGTTGTGGTGTATAAGGAGCAGTGGTTTGATATATTATACCAGTAGATTGAAAGTATACTGGATCATAATACTCACCTCCTCTATCAGTACGCAAATTTTTAATCATAGTACTTTTTTGTAGCTCTACTTCTTTTTTATAGATTCTAAATTTATCAAGAGCTTCATCCTTAATATTCAAAAAATAAATATAGCAATATCTAGATGCATCGTCAATAAATGTAATGACATATTTTTTATTTCCCAACAAAGGTGTAGCATGAAAATCACATAAATCGCTATGTATCAATTCCAACACTTCAGATATTCTGTTTACGTCCTTGAAAGGATTTCTGGTTATCTTAGTTAACATACATGTTTTATATTTCTCATTGTTTATATCAATAGCATGTATGAGACTCATTTTAGACATATCCTTTATTCTTTTATAATGTACATGACCCGGTCTAGCATGCCACAATTCAGATTTATTCGAATTATTGCTAGCACTATTAAAAGCCATACAAGCAGATTCATCATCAAATGAGACATTAATATTCAACATAAACATGCCATTACATAAATAACCAAAGCCAACAAAAGTACCATGCTTTGACAAGATATACTTGTCACTTTCATACACTTGTTTGTAACCACAATTATTCAATACAACACCAGACAACAAATTCTTTCGAATTCTAGGAACATACAACACATTATTTAATAATACATATTTTCCAGAAGTAAAAACAAGCTTTACATTTCCTAGTCCTTTGATTTGTTCAGTTGCAACATTTCCCATCTTTAACATAGATCTATCTTCGATTGGTTGAAAATCTTCAAACCAACGAAGATCTTTACACACATGACTTGTTGCTCCAGAATCAATCCACCATACAACATTATCATTCTTGTTGCTTTTCTGGATCCTTTGATCCACTTGGACCAGCGTTATGCTTGCCTTTACCAACCCGGCAATCCTTATTGAAATGACCAGGTTTGCTATACTTCAAACATGCCAATTTTGGTTTCTTGTTGGAAGAGGTATTGTTATTTCCTTTAAACTTCCTCTTTTTACCATTGTCTTTATTAGAATTCTTAGAAGATCCACCATCTTCAACCATATTTACAGAAGAGTTACCGACTTGATTCTTTCCCTTAGGATTATTCTCAATTTCTTGAGCCCTTAAAGCCTCTTCAATTCTGAAGTGACTTCCAAGTTCAACCAAAGCCATCTCTTCCTTATTATGTTTCAGGGTGTGTTTGAAATCTTTCCACGATGGTGGCAGTTTGTCTATAACACTAGAAACTGAAATGGATTCATCCATTTTCATGTCATGTTGAACAAACTATCCCAAAATCCTTAACAGTTCATTATACTGTTCCATGACTGGTCTAGTATCAACCATTTTATAGTTAATAAAATTACTAACCAGAAATTTTTTGCTAGAAGCATCTTCAGCCATGTACTTGGATTCAAGGGAAACCCACAATTCTTTTGCAGACTCAACATTTTGGTATATATCAAAAAGAGAATCAGACATACCGTTCAAGATATGACCCCGATAGATGTAGTCATCATTCTCCCATTTGCAGCGTCTTCTAGTCTGTTCTACAGTTTCCTCCTCAATCATTTCTGGCATTGGAGTACTCAAAACGTACACAACTTTTAATATGGTTAACAAGATATGCATCTTCTTTTTCCATCTCTAAAGTCATGTCCCTCAAACTTGTCTAGTTTTGCAAACTTGTTAGTCATGTCTTTTACAGATTCGTTGTTCGCCATCTTCAGAAAACAAATTTGTATCAATCTTTGTTGTAGAAAAGTTGACGATAACTTGGATTATTCTGAAGTCTTGACAAACAATTTCAGATTGAAACAATTTGGTGGTTATCCAAACTTTTCAACCGGATAAAATCAGAATATAAGAATATAGAATGATGTATTTTGTGTGAATACATCATATTAATATAGGTGTCCAAAAGACAAGTCCTAAGACACGTCCATACATGTCCAAAAGACATGTCCTAAGACACATCCATACATGTCCAAAAGACATGTCCTAAGACACATCCATACATGTTCAAAAGACATATCCTAAGACACGTCCTTTGAGGTATGCGGTTGTGTCTAGTCTTTTCACATTAACACCAACCCCCGCCAATACCGAAAATCATAATAAACTCAAACAAGCATGCACTCCGCACTTTCCCGACTTGTTTGATGAAATATTAAATCACATTGGTCAACTAGTTTATCCGATTACACTAAAATATCTAACAGGAACTTGAAAACCTGGTCAAATTAACTAAAATAACTCTAATGGCTGCTACACATTCTTTCCCTCCATCCCATCCCTCCCTTCAAAAAGTGGCAGCATATAATTTTCTCAAATAGTTGCGGTATATAATTTAAAATGTTGGACCTAAATTTAAATTTGATCACAAATTCCTTAAAAAAAATTGATCAGAAATTATACATTAATATTTTATAGTTGTATAATTTAAAATTTGAACCTGGTAGCTGTTCAAATATACTTATAATGATAATTTTATTTTATTTTTTTGTATTTTTCATGTCAACTAGCATTTATTAGGCAAAGTGGGTAGTTTGAGTTTAAAATTTATAAAACGCCAATTCCTGTCAAAGGGCTGCCTTCGAGAACTCTAATTAAGTCATCAAACAGGTGCTGCTCCTGGATTGACAATCACTCTTGAAACCATAATCACAATTTTAAAAGTCGCGCTAAATAAACTTACAAGATGCAGCACTAGATAAACTTACATGATGCAACACTAGATCTTGCCTCTGCCTGACATGAGGAACCACTCAATGCTTTGTTTAAACTCTAGCTACCAGAGAAAAAAATACACACTAGCTGAACTAGCATAGCAGAATGCAGGAAGCCGACATCTAGAAAACTCTTCTCCTCTAGCCCAGAAATTGACACATAGACGTTACCAACTATGAGCTCCCAACAGAGGAACTACAATCTCTACACCTAATATACTGGAGCAACTGCTCTCACTGCAGGTTCAGGTTTTCCCTGAAAGATAAATAAATATATGTAAATTTATAGTGACCTTTGCCAAATTTCTATACAAACAAAAATCTATTTACCTTGAAGTCCCAATATTTTAAGAGACAAATGCACTTATATAACATTGAAGATTATAGAGAAACTCCTGAGAGTTGTCTGTTAAAAGAAATCATATAATCATGGCTCCACAAATCACATTAACCCCAACCTTCAAGAACAACTGGTCAGAGAAGTGCCAAACGACAAAGGAGAAATGATCAATTATATAGTAGACCAGTTGCAGAAAACAAGTTTTTATCATTGCCATTAATGACATTTCAGGTGAAATTGTATTTTACAGAACTTCAGCTTGCAGAGCTAAGTCAGTCGAGGATATGACTTCTATAAAAGGTGTTCATGCCGTGTCTTCGTCAGTATTGATGATAATAAGGATTCGATTTTGTGGCTAAATTATCTATCACTTCTTACTCTGGTGAGTTTTTATACCTAAGCTTCAAGGTAGGCGAATTTGGAAAGTGAATCAGACTTAATGTTGCTTCGGGGTCTAACTATAATTTAAGAAACCCATTATAGCCCCCACATTCAAATAATATGTATATTCTACCACTAATATAATTTGTGTATAAGCATCACAGCTTGAAAGACTGGTATTATGTAAAGTGACTGAAAATGAACTACGAACTGTCAGAGTGAACAACACAAATTAAGGGCCCATTTGTTAAATCTGAATCACATTTGCTGAACCCGTAAAATGTATGGACAAAATGAACTACGAACTGTCAGAGTGAACAACACAAATTAAGGGCCCATTTGTTAAATCTGAATCACATTTGTTGAACCCGTAAAATGTCTGGACAATCTGAACGAATGGTTATTCTGAACACCCAAATGATTCATGCTGTTAATTTCTATTTAAAATTTATCTGGATGGTAGAAATTTACTATTATACCCTGCTGAATGATTAATATTGTTTGACAAATAGTATCTATTTATCACTGAATGATACCAAAAGAGTGTTTTTTTAATAGTTCTCAAAAATGGCAAATCAACTTAACGATGTTAATACAATTTAAAAATTATTCAATGAAAAACATAACTATATAATTTTGAAGAACTTTTCTTAAAGTTTCTGTGCAATTTGATCACGAAGATCATTCATATATTGTGTGGCTTGAGATCCCCAATATGTGTCATTCATTGGTCCTTCTAAATCTTCATCATCTCCTTCTCCATCACTATTTGACAAGGAAGCTTGATCACATTGATCAAATAATTCATCTTCTAGTTTTTTCTTTCTTATGAAATTGTGAACTGCAATACAAGCTATCACAATATCTCGCTGCGTAGAGAATGAATATGGAGCCATCTATTTGAGGATTGAAAATCTTGCTTTTAACACCCCATAAGCACGCTCGATAACATTTCTTAATTTTGCATGTGCATGGTTAAATTTTTCCTCCTTACTTAAAGCATGCTGACGACGAAAATCTGTTAACCAATATCTTGTATTACGATATGGGGTTAAATATCTACGAGTATTTGTATATGCCGCATCACAAAGATAATATTTATCTGTAATATGAAGTATAATATGATAGTTATATAATGTATAATGTACTTAAAATATTTCAATTTGACTTTAGTAAAAAGATAAGGAATTACATACTTGGTGGAGGAACTGGAAACCCGGAATAAGGATCAAGTGCAACTCCTCTTAATATTCTGGAATCATGTGCTACTCCCTCCCATCCAGCTCAAACAAATGTAAATATCATATTAAAATCACATACAGCTAAAACATTTTGATAAGAATCACCTCTTCCTCGGGCTCTATATCGAGCTTGCTGGTCGGCTGAAATGATTGCATGAACAAGTGTACCATCAAGTGCTCCAATTGCCCCCTTATAACAAAGAAATATACATGTTAAACGTGTCACTAAAAATTAATAAAGAAGTAAACATTTAATTATTAAAAAATAACTCGAGAAACTTGAAAAATGAATCGATGTTTACCGGAAATTTTTTTAGCAGCTCTCTTTGTCTCCTTGAAATATTTGAGTTTGATGTAGGCACTATAATTTCCTTTGCAAATTCCATCATTCCATTCAAAACCTCGTGAAAATATTATGTTCTGTTTGTGTGGAGTGTTGAAATCTATTTTTAATCTTTATAAAGCGATCACTGTGGCTTATAACATGCAAGAACATGGCTATTTTTTCTTCTACAGTTGAATATCTACTACCTTGAACCCAACCACGTTCTTTAAAAAGGTTGCAAAGTTCAATGTAGGCAACACGAGAAAGGCGCATCATATCATGACATTGGGTATTAGAACCATTTAACAACTCCGATGTATAAGCATATCCGGAAAAAATTGAATTATTATCTTTTATTCTTGGCACACTTCTCGAGCGCAAATTTCTCAGATAACAATACATAATCATCAAATACAAAAACTGATCTTAGATTTCCATTGCTAGCCTAAATAATGAGAATGACACTTTAAGTAAAGACTACATATCAAATTAACAAAAAAGTAAAAAATAAAATAATATACTTGCACATGAAGCGTTTTAACGATTTATAGTTAAAAGCATCGTAAAATCAAACTTCCTATTACACACAGAGAGGGAGTACTATATATAAAAAATATTACTGACCGGAAATCGAAAATCAAACTTGATAACTAATTAGAACGGAGGAGGGAGTCCTATGAATAGCACATACTATTATTAATATAGAGATTAAATTGCAATAAAAGATTTTGGACTTCCTATTAGTATATGGGAATTCAAAAGTAAATGAGGTAAAACAGGATAGGTTTTAGTTTTGCATCAGTAGTTTCTTTATAATTAATGTCAAGTCAATGCTCGGTGGTTTCACAGTGCAAATCCCACCAGAACATCGTTTGTTTCCTTACAGATGCAAATATTGCAACTTATTGCTAAAGTGGATTAGAATTTATTCTCAAGTTTAACTAGTTAGTTCTCTTAGAGTCTTCTCATTAAGTTGTCCTTAGTATATGTCTTAATGCAGACTTCTATAAACAGGGATGGTGTAATTGTCCAGCTGAACTGCACAAGTAGAATTGAGTATATACTTCAATTCTGATAGAGTATATACTTGCATGCTCATAAATCCCATTAGGTATTTTATTCTATATTTTACATAGACATTTTCCTCTTTTCTCTGCAAACTCTTGCATGTTTTAATGCATATAGGCCTAATAAACCACCCATTTAGAAAAAAAGATAGCATATAAAACCAATATATATATATATGATATACAACTGCAATTTCAAATGAAGAATTCTCACAGCATCTCTTTATTAACTTAATCATGCTTTATAAAGCTTAAGAACATTTGCTTAATAATTATCGCGGTGACTTGAGTGATTCAACCTGAAATTTTCCACAAGGTCCTCTTGTTCTGATAAAATTCTGTATTCACTAAAAGATATGGGGAGATATAAACAAGGGGAGTTCTCTGTAATGAGCTCCTTAATAGGTTCAATAGTTTTATCTCCCTTGGGATTATAAAAGAAAGCAAGAGAAACTCGTTTTGCACTTGATGACCAATTACTTTCGAGGACAATTGACAAAGTTAGCCTATTCATTGTATATACTACTGTGGTATTGGCCAATCTTTACATACAACTGAAGCTATTAGGTACGGGAGGAATCTCTCTAACTCACTTGAGTTCATGGTAAGCCTCTGTTTTATAAAACAAAAATTGATAAATTACTACATGTATTACTTTTCAAATTAAATCAAGCTGAAGTGGATACAATCATACCCTAAATTTTTAAATTGATGATCAAACTTACCTTACACAACAAATAATTAACTAGCAAAACCAATATTTAGTTCCTCTAAACAATCATATAGCAACCTAAACTTCTAAATTGACAATCAGAATGACATTACCAAGACAAACAATTAAGCAGCAGAAACAATTCCAAGTTCCTATGAACAATCATACAACAACCTAAGCTTCTAAGTTAACGATCACAATAATATTATGTTAACAAACAATTAAGAAGCAGAAACAATTCTGAGTTCATATAACAATCATATATCATATGATACAACAAACATAATAGTTTTGCTCACCTAAAATTAATAAGAATAAGAACATACCTGTTGTTAGTTAGGGGAGAGAGCAGATAGCGAACTTGTAAATTGTAATTGAATATATATATATATATATAAAAAGGAGTAGCTGATGGATTTGTATGGAAGATGGAGACTAGAGAGTAAAGATAACAGAAAAATTTGGGGTGTCGTCCAGATGATTTTGACTGGTCCAGCCCAATAATTTTTTTTACCCAAATGGCCTGAACAACAGACTGATTCAGTTCAGCCCATTCAAATTTTATTCTGCTGTTAACAAATGGGCCCCAAGACATTAAACAAATTAAAAATGTAAGGTGTGGCTACGTACTAAGTACATCCACGTTTCGTTTCTTCTTTTTTAATCAGTACATTTATCTAGCATATCTTCCGTTATATAGCAAAAACGTAGATTAATGATTGTAAAAATTAACGGACAAAGTGCTAGTGGGACGCATTGATTAGGGAAACAGGATACATTAATACTATACTCTAGGAAATCCTGGTAAGGGCTATGAGTCCATTATGACAAGGCTGTGCTAGTCAAAATTCCAGCAGTGGCATGCAAACACTAAACACCTGAAGAAAAGTAGATGATAACCCTACCATGTTATCATTATAAGATCTGAAAAAAGCTTTAGTTCTCTTTCAACATAGATAGCTGTCTTTTAAGGACCTCATTTTCTTTCCTCAGTTTCATAATCTTTTGTTTTAGTGTTTCAACGTTTCTGCTTGAAGTCAGATCTTGCTGCTGTTCGCCCAATTTTGCTTTACTAACCAGCACTGCAAACAAGAAACAAATTACGTTAATTTTGAAGAAATTACTACATTTGCACTTCAACGAATTTCCACCAGTCGGAATATATTGCCATTTTATTTTAACACTTAGCGCTAAAACAGGACAGCTTCAGTTTTATACTTTTGGCTTGTGTACTCACATTCTTTCTCGATATCCTGAAGCCTCCTATTCAACTCATTTTTTTCTTCTTGTTCAATCGAGAGACAGTCCCTCAGATCTTGATTCTCATTCTGATCTGTTAGAAAATAATGAGCATTTATAGTCAAAGAAAAGCAGTCTGGAATTCAAGAATTCTTATATCTGCGTTCTTAGAACCTACATTTCAAATCCACGTCCAGGTGAACTCTCTCCAACCTAGTTGATAGAGTTTCTATATGCTTTCTGTGCGCAGCTAAATCTTGGTGGAGCTGAACTATAGTTGCTTCATTTGATGTCTTTTGGATTAGGCAGGCCCTGATTTTCACATCAGGTTTAAGATATCATATACATGTTTTTACTCAACCCCACCCCCACCCCCCACCCCCCAAAAAAAAAAAAACAAAAAAAATCTTGCATAAAAATAAAAGCACACCTGATCTGGGTTTCCATATCAGTAATCCGGGCTGCATATTCTTGTTTAAGAAATTCTATGGTATTCATATGTTCCTGCTTATGAATTGTGACTATTACTGCCAAGTGCAATTAGAGGAACTCCAAAAGCACTTGATAATTCAATCTACATTATGAAGGAACTTTGAAATGTACAAGCAATTTGCAAAGATCAACAATACAAACGCATGCAAAAAGTTTCCTCTAATTTACTGAATTTTAAAAAATATATGTTACAAGCGTCAGTTGGCTGATTGTTTGCGCTCAAAGCTACAACAAAGTCTAGACATCAAATCTTGAATGGCTCCACTATCATGATTTAGCAATGTATATATAACTTACATTTTCTTTCCTGACACTTTCATCACGCAATCTATTTTCTTCCTCTTTTAATCTTTGGAAATTGCAGCCGCGTTCAACCTGTTATATAAGTGCACATATTTATAAGGTCAAATTCTCCTACAGACCATTTTATGATACAAACTCTAGAAACCTGCAACATGTACAATACAAAACTAGAAGATTAACTATATACAGAATATTAGAAATAAGATCATTAAAAAATCAGAATGTAAAATAGAGTTTATACTACATAAATATACGATTCATTAGGGATACAAATACTACATAAATATACAATTCAGTAAGGATGCATATAAGATTCACACAATTTAAGTTATGATTCACCTCGATTGGAGTTTGTATTTAAATACGAACCACTCCTTGGGTAATTAAATACACGGATTGTAATATGCACATATAATATAACAAAGCGAGGTTAGATTCAGGGGAGAACTACTTGATATCAGAAACTGAGAAATCTAATTTTCAGCCAGTGGATGATTATACAAAAACCGTTCAAACTCCCGGAAAAAAAAACCATTCAGACTAGTTTTTCTAGAAAAACTGAATTTCAGTTTTTTTTTTCACAAGCAGGTTTCCAAGTTCTCGGGCTAAAAAGGTTTCTCGTTTGAACAACAGCCTAAAAATGGTAATGAATATCAGTAACATCTAATCATGAGTTTCTTATAGCTTTGCTTCCGAAGTGAAATTTAAGCAAAATTACTAAAAAATAAATTAGCCTAACAATACAACTTATGCCACTGATGGCGCACCTGATCCACCATTTTATTAAGACAATCAGTGTAAAGCTTTGCCAGTCGCTCATTCTCTGCAAATTACAATAAAATCGTCAAAATGGTATATACCAACTGCAATATAAAAAACATGAGTAACTATAAAGTCTAATTGCAGTGTAAAATCAAGTCAAAAGATGTTTTAATGATTTGATTGCATTCTTGTCTTGGATATGAATTGGTACTAAAAAACATGTTAGCTAAGATTAACCAAAAGAGTATTAGTTTGTCATAAAAGGACCATTCTATCAACAAAAAAACATCATGACATAAAAACAGGAAATCAGCAGATACCTGAAAAGAATAAGAAATACCAAACAAAGCGAACTAAATAAATAGTTCTCAAGTAAGCTAACATTGAAAGCAGAGTAGAACACAAAATTACTTCGTTAATTTCAACGCCAGGCAACAACATAGTTTGCATGGTACTAATCTACAATCTATTCCATCAAAACCTAAATACGAACTCGCACATCCATATCATCCACAATACTTAATACTAATATCATACATAATTTTTAGGATTTGCAAGCTTATACCACTAACCTGCATTTATTTCTATGAATATACTCCATCTTATTATACTTCTTCATCAGTTCATCTAACCTGATTTTTCGAATCATAGCGCTAAGTCCATGAAAAGTTGCATATCACACTCTCCGAATCAACACATTAGAAGAAATTGCAAATACAAAAGTCAAATATCGCAATTAACTTGTAACTGTTTAAAATATCAATAATAATCAAATAAATCGCATTCACCTCGTTTTTTTATACTAATCTAACATTTACTCGAAAATAAAATTCGAGTCATAAATATATGTAACTTTGTATGTAACAAAAAGGCATAATAAAGAGTGATATACGAACCAGATTTGAGGCTAACGAGATTGAATTGAAGAGCCTCTCGCCTCTTAACTTCGGCATTACAATAAGATTGCAGCGACTGGACCTCCTCGGCTCTCTTCTTACAATCCTGAATTAAAACAATACAAAATTATATGATTGCAGTTTTACATTTAGGGATTTAAAGTAAGAGTGAGTTTGTGTGCGTAAGAGAGAGAGAGAGAGAGAGAGACTTGCATCGTATATTTTATCAAAATCGGAAAGGATTGAATCGAAATCTTTGTTTGCCGCCATTTTCTATTTCATCAAGCTCCCTACCTCCTGCCGCTCAAATTGTTTGGGATATTCTTAACTGTACGAGGCCTTTTGTTTTGATTATAATTTTTTTTTTTAATTAGGGTTTTCAAATGTTTTGATGGATTATTAGGAAAGAACAAATGTTAAAGTAACATTTGGGATATCTACAAATAGATTTCCTAATTCACACGGGGTAACCGAGTCCAACTTTTTAATGTTGACTCGTTTAAAATATGTCTCGAATTCAAATTTTTATTATGTCAAAATTTTTGTCATAAACTCATTAAGAAAAAGGTTATTCGCGAAATTATTCACGAGCAGCTCATAAACTATCATTCAATGAACAACTTATAAGTATCATTAACAAACTTTTGATCGCAAATAATTTTGTTTATTAACGCATTCTCACGATTCCTGAATTTTTGCATGAGTTTTATTTATTCTTTTTTTAATAAATAAAAAATATCAAATACAAATTTAAAAAACCTTACAAATAAATATGAGTGTTTAGCATTCTGATTATGATTTGAGTGTTTGTCATTCTGATTTTGATCAAATTACGTTATTTCTATTTAAAATTATGATATTGACATACTAATTGATTACATAAAACATAAACGCAAGTTAAATAAAAAGTTATATAATTACCATTTAGCATGTATTATTATTGAAATCAGATATATATAAAAAAATTATAATTTTGATAAATAAATAAATGGACTAAATAAATTATGAAGATATTTGTAAATATAAATATACAAAATTATTTATTAAATATTGTGTCATAAGCGTATGTCGTTTACGAGCATATATAACTAATAGTTCATGGACACAATCATGAGTATCAACGAGCATGTTCACGATCATTACTCTCAAACTTATTCACGAACATTTTAATCGAACTTGTTCGCGATCTTTGGAGCCGAACTATATTATTTTCAAGTTCAACTTATGTACAAACCGAGCTTTAAGATTGTGTTCATGTTCAACTTGTTTATAAATCAAATCAAACTGTTGAGCAAGATTGAAGTTGAATGTATAACTCAATAATATTGGTTTGAATAACACAATATGGAACAAAAGACTTGGAAATAATATATGTTCCACTATAATCAGTACATATTGATTATTGGGTATATACATGATGATTTTGGTAGCTACAGTGAAGAAGACATCAACAGAAATCCGTATGAAATTCATTAATATGTTCAAGCAACAGAGTAATAATGTTGAAGTCATTTGAAGTAATTATTAGGAATAGTGTGAAGACTTAAATAATTCTATGTGAAGTTAATTATATCTGGTAGAAGACTTAACATGATTATGGAAAGATTATAGTACAAAGGCCTGAGAGCGGAATTAGTCGCATGTGAATCAGCCCATTGCACTAGGCGTTAGTGATTCGTGAAAGGAAACTAATATTATCATTAGAAGTATTTTTAAGTGAGGATTCATATATGAATATGAAGGTTATATGGTTTATACGAAGACTCGGAGAGAAAACGTGAAGACAAGACATTTTAAGGATTACATTGCTCTATAGAAACTAAGTCAAAGTGATCATTACCTTGTAGTAGGAGTCACCGCGGATACTATATTACCTAGTAGAATCGAGTACCTTAAAGTATGCCTCAAAAACTAAGTACCAGAAGTGGTCTTGACCTTGTAGGAGTGACAGGGAAGAAATGAGATAAAAAAAACTATCTCAAAAATGCATCTCTATCACTCTAGGCGCAACTAAGCTTCCCCCATCCCTTTGTAGGAGCAACTAAGCCTTAGAAGTGAAGGAAAATCACCTCTAATGTAACACTCCCAAATCCGGGGTCGGGGATCCGGCTTGTCACGAGTCCTATTTCCGATATTAACACTTAATCTTAATAAATAACCAACTACTACGTACTGTGACCCCACAATATACTCTCTCACACACACACACCATGATTTATAGTCTCGGAGATGAATACTAAAATATAATACAAGTCATTTTATTCCAAAATTATAAGTCATTACTGTTGTGCAAGACATACCTGTACCTCAACAAGACTAAGTCATATTGACAACCCTAAGTAAGTTGTATCGTTATCTTAGTTTGTATTTGTACTTGTAACATTTTAAAGTTTGTAAAATGCAAAGAAGCAGACTGGAGTCTTTTTCCTTAAACAGTATCAAACCTAAGGTTCCTATCTGTAAGAAGATCAAGATGATCATACCTCAGAAGAATTTTGAAGAAACTTGGAATTGAATAAATCTGTTTGGATAAAAATACTCTAAGTCAAGATCTCTACAAGTCACAGATTTAGTGTTATAGAGAAGTCACTCGAGGACTCCAAATGACTTATCGAGAAGTCAGGAAAGCCACTAGAGATCTCAGAGAGATATCGATAAGTCAATTGAAGACATGAAGTTTGGAGATATCGACAAGTCATTTATTCACTAGAGAACTCAGAGTTATCGATAAGTCTACATTCATTAGAGAACTCTGAGTTATCGATAAGTCAAAGTCCACTAGAGAACTCAGAGATATCGATAAGTCAAAATTCACTAGAGAACTCTAAGTTGTCGATAAGTCAAAGTGAAGACATGAAGCTGAGAGACCTCGACAAGCCAAAGTCTCTTATAGAGAACTCAGAGACCTCTATAAGTCAAATTCACTATAGAGTATTAGAGATCTCGATAAGTCAATATACTTATCGAGATGTCAAGATCTCTATATGCCTAACTGGAGACCTCGAGGTAAATTCTCAAAGTACAAAATGCAAACCAGTTCAATATCCAAGATCTACAATCAACAAACAATCCAACCAACTGTATTGAAAAGTCTACAAAAAGCAGCTTGAAGTATGTGCAAGATCAATGGTGAAGATTAACTGACAAAGGAAAATCAAAGTAATCACATGATGCTAAAAATATGTTAAGTCAGAAATAGAAGATTCACTTTTCCTAAAATGAAAATGACAAGTGACAGTTTACTAAAGGTTAATAGCATATCTTATTGTACACTGTGTAAACTAGTAGTTAACTTAATTATAAAGTTAACACTGGTCTTTTGTTAGTTGTAACAATTTAGATAGAAAGATCTAGTAACACTTTCAAGGAAAAGCTAAGCTCTTTATCAACAATGAGCCTACAAATTTTGTAGTAAACATTCTTGATTTTAATATAAAATTAAGTGAATTTTGAAAGATTTTTGTTCTTTATTATTGCATGATTATATTCTGCATTAACATATTTCTCTACAAGATTTAATTTACTTTGTTCAACCATAGTGATTCAAGAAAAGCACAAAACACCTAAAACACATTCACCCCCCCCCTCTGTGTGTTATTCATTTCCTAACAAGTGGTATTAGAGCAAAATTTGAAAGTAAACAGATTCAAGATCTTGGAAGAATGAATACATAGAAGATTAGTAGCATCAAAATCCGTACCTTTGACAAAACTAACTACACTTTTTGGATAAAGAAAATGTTGCTGTTTATTAGAATGGCCAATCCACTCTATATCTAGATTCTTAAAAATGGGCCATTCACTCCTATGGTTAGAGTTGAAGAATCAACAGATGGTGAAATGGTCATTCCAGCTCATTATGCTCCAAAAGACCCTTCTGAGTATACTGAGACTGAAAAGGAGAAAGTTTCCCTAGAGAGTGGCTTGCAACTGATATTGATAGAATCACTTGCCAATATGATGTACAATAACATTATCAACTAGTGATACTGCCAAGAAAATAGTGGGAAAATACTGAAATACTCTGTGAAGGAATTGAGGAAGTTAGATCTAACCAAAGAATGATACTGATTTCACAGTATGAGGGTTTTATGGCTAAGCCAGAGGAAAGTATCACTTAATGTGTTTGAAAGGTTCAATAAGCTGATCAATGACTTGCAGCTTCATGACAAGTACTATGATGCTTAAGAAATGAACTTGAAGTTGTTGCTTACTCTCCCTGATCATTTGAAACAGAAAATCTCAGCAATCAGGGAAGGTAGAGACTTGAGCAGAATAACTCTGGAAGTCCTGTATAGAATCTTGAAAATATATGAACTAGAAATGATTCAAAAGAAATCAGTAAGGTCTAGTTAAGGGCATATTGTAGATGGTTCAAGTGCCCTAATTGTCAATGAAAGCCAGACCTCTAATAATGAGCCAAGATCCCAGACTCCAACTGCCTCAACAAGTGAGCAAAGAATTAATGATTCACAGGAACAAGTTATACTGGAACTGGAAGAAGATGAGTTCTACACCCTAGATGAACTTGATGAGCTAGATCAATCAATGGCCTATATAGCTAGAAAGTTCTCTAATATTAGAGTTAAGAAGCCAAGGTTTTTCAAGGGTAAATGATAATCTTTCAACAAAGAGAGCAACTGGAAAGGAAAATGGAAGTACACACCTGATAGCAAAAATGGTTACAAAATTGGATCTGTTGACAGATCAAAGATAAGATACTTCAACTGTGATGAGTTGGGCCATTTTGCTACAGAGTGTAGGAAACCCAAAAAGGCAAAAAAAGATAAAGCTTATCTTGAATTAAAAGCAAAGTATGAAGCTCTTCTAAATAAACAGCAAAGCAAAGCTTATATTGCAGAAGGTAAAAGTTGAGATGACTCTGATAATGATGAAGATGAGGAAGTTGGAAATTATACACTAATGGCCTTGGAGCAAGGAGAGTCTTCTTCATCAAAAACACAGGTACCAACTCTTACCACCATTGATTTAAAGGTGAATCAATATAAGGAAACTGTTGAAAAGATGAGCACATAAATGTTTCACATTCATACAAGTATGGTGGTTGCAAATGAAGAAGTAAGCAGATTAACAAAGATGAATGAGAAGCTTGAGACTGAAAAATAAGGAACTGAATTGTTGATAGTAGAGATTGAAGCTGTAAATTAAGAAAATGTTTATCTAGAAGAACAAGCTCAAGTGTGCAAATGAGATTGAAGCTGTGTTAAGGGAAAAACTGGAGAAAAATGAAGTAAAGTTGAAGTTCTTCAGGAATGCATCTGAACTAGTTGGTCAATACCATGAGAAAAACAAGCCATGTGCAAATATTGCTATTGGTCTTGATTATGATGTCTTGAACAATAAAAAGAAAAACATAAGTGACAAAGGAAAAGCAACAAAAAATGAAAATGTTCCAGCAATGCTGAAAAATGTTGGGTCACCTATGTTCAAGGCTTGTGAAGTTAACTTCAGTGAAGAAGAGTTGATTATCAAGCAAGAAATTGCAGATGAGGATAATAAGAAGAAAAATGCAAATTCAACTAAATCTTCTAAGACTGAAGAAAATCTCATGGACAACCAAAGAACCAAGCCACCTGTCAAAGAAATAAAGGTTGAAGATGCAAGAAAGAAGAAGAAAAATAGAAATGGGAAAATTGGGATAAACAAAAGCAATAATTTTGCTTATGTTGCAGATGCTCCAAGAAAGAAGTGTGAAAAAATCTGGCTCTGTAAATCATCTAACTCACCTTTTTAAAAAGGTTTTCAGCAAGCCAGCTAAAGGAGCATGCAAGTACAATGAAGCAGATGCAAATGATCCCTACTCATTCCGTGACAAGTTTGACTGCATCCCTTGCAACTTGAAAGTGATGAAGAGTTGCCATAAATTGAGAGTAGACCTTAAAGAAACAAAAATTGGGTCTACATCAGATAGGGAAAATGCACAACAGTCATTGAATTCTATTTTATCTGAAACAACTCATTTTACTTCTGCTAAATCAATTAACAAGAAGAAAGTACCCAACACTGCTTGGGTTGATAAACACACTTAAAACTCATTGTGTGCATGGAAAAATGAAGAAAGTCATATGGATCATTGACAATGGGTATTCTAGACATATGACAGGTGATAAGGACCTGCTATCACAATTTGAGGAGAAGGCTGACCCTTTGGTGACCTTTGGAGACAACAAGAAAGGATTCACAATGGGATATGACAAGATTGTTTCTGGAAATATTGTCATTGATGATGTAGCACTGGTAGCTAGTCTTGAAGTGAATCTTCTAAGTGTCAGCCAATTTACAGACAAAAATTTTGAATTTTTGTTCAACAAAGAAGAATGCACTTTTATCAGCAAGAAAACTGGTGAGATTGCGCTGAAAGGAGCAAGGAAAGGAAGCTTGTTTGTTACAGACTTGGACTCAACAAATGAGGGTAGAATTTGTTGCTTCTACACCGAGGCATCCTCAGAGCAAAACAAACTTTGGTACAAGAGACTCTCATATTTAAATTACAAGGCAATTAACACTCTAGTCAAGAAAGAGTTGGTAAGAGATATGCCAAAGTTGGAGTTTGCTCATATTGAAGTTTGTGAGGCCTGCCAGAAAGGAAAAATGAAAAGATCAAGTCACAAGTCAAAATCTGTGAATTCTATAAGTGTAACTTTGCAACTTTTCACATGGACTTGTTTTGGGCCTGTAAATGTCTTATCAATTTCAAGGAATAAATATGCACTTGTGATAGTGGATGATCTCTTAAGATACACATGGGTAGAATTCATGCATTCTAAGGATAAAACTCCACACATCATTATTGAGCACATAAAGAAAATAGAAAAACAGGTTGAAGATAATAACTGTGTGAAAAGATTGAGAAGTGAATGGTACAGAATTCGGAAATGCAATATTGGGTGAATTCTGCAAAGGCAAAGGCATTGTCCAAGAATTCTCTGTAGCTAGAATACCTCAACAAAATGGTTTAGTTGAGAGAAAGAATAGAACATTAGTAGAAGCTGTAAGGACAATGTTGCAAGATGCAAATTTGCCAACTAGTTTTTGGGAAGAAGCTGTTAACACTGCATGCTACACTCAGAACAGATATCTCATCAATAAAGTGCAAGGCAAATCACCCTACTCAATCATGTCTAAAAGGAAGCCTACAGTAAAGCATCTTCATATGTTTGGAAGTAAGTGTTACATTCTAAAAGACAACTCTGAATATGTGGGAAAATTTGACTCAAAAGTTTTTGAAGCAATTTTTCTGGAATATTCATTGGAGAGAACTACCTACAAAGTTTATGTGATTGATCAAAAGAAAATCATGGAGAGCACTGATGTGACTTTTGATGATGACAAATGTCCAGACCTTGAATGCCTTGATGAAAATGAAGTTGAAGCCCTTGTATTTGAAAATCTTAATATCAACAGTGATTCCGATGAAGATGGTGAAGAAAATGCTCAACAAGTGATAAATTAAGAATCTACAGGTCAAGAGAATCATGAAAATGAAAGCTCATCTCAAACACCTGATTTTGATAGCACAAACTTAGGGGGAGAAAGAGAAGAAGAATCTACAAATCATAGCAATAATGAAGAATGTTATTCCCATTGGACTAACAATGAGATTTACAGAAGGGGGGTTGCATGTAAATCTCAAAACTTTTTCAAGTTTTGAGCAATTTGTAAGACTAAGTGTTTGAGTGATCAACTGTGTGTGAATTGCTTGGAGCTGATGCAGACAGATATATATTTAAACACAAATGAAATGAACACAAAGAGCTTAAAAACTTTTCTGGTGGATTTGTTGTTCCACCAGAGATGTGTTATTTCAGAAAATCTGTGATTCAAAATTAAATCACAGCTGCTTCCTAGTACAAACTAGATGATTTTCTCTCTTGATATTTCTAAACAGCTCAGGGAAAATTCATATCTAATTACTAGCTACTACTTGGTTTATATAACACCAAGATTACAAGTGAAGACAAAGATAAAGTACAATAAGACAATAGTTCTCCACTTGTTTCTGTTCCATTTTTATCCAGTATAATATGAAATTATCTGTTGACTTTCCATTTTGAACCAGACTAAAAATGGCTGCTTTTTCTGCTGTTCCTGAAATAGGGCTACCACATCTCTGTCAATCTATGTGCCTCTGTCAGCTTTGTTAACTGTCACTATCAACTGCTATGAAGCTTTCATCCGTTGATGGCTTTATCCGTTGATGCTCTAGCAGTGCATCCGTTGAAGCTTTCATCCGTTGATGGCTTTATCCGTTGATGCTCTAGCAGTGCATCCGTTGAAGCTTTCATCCGTTGATGGCTTTATCCGTTGATGCTCTAGCAGTTGAAGCTTTATCCGTTGAGGCGTTAGAGACATCCGTTGAAGCTTAGTTTCTTATCCGTTGAAGGTCTTCAATATCTGTTGACACTTCTTCACTTATACAAAATTACAAGGCAAGAAATATTTACAATTAGCCCTCCTACTTGTACATCCATTAGTAGTCAACATGACTGATTATCTCCTAACAACATCTAAGAATTACAGCTTGAAACCAGAGAGTGAGATGTGCTACTATACCAAACTTATTGCTAAGAAAGGCTACTCCTTCAACGGATAGCCAAGATGGTCTTATCCGTTGAGGCTACAAACACTAGATTTCTACTTAAGTGTTTTGCTGAACTTATCATCAAACTAATACACATATTCCTAACAAAGAAAATGATGAAGGCATCAGTCAATAAACTCACACCAGAAAATGGGATAGAAGTCACAATCCTAATGTAATAATTGGTGATCCAAATGTTGGTGAAAGGACTAGGAGTGCAACTGCTAATAAGTGCCTACATGCATGCTTTCTATCTCAGATTGAGCCCAAGAAAACTGAAGAATCTCTAATGGACCCTTATTGGATATCTGTTATGCAAGAGGAGCTCAATCAGTTTAAAAGAATAAAGTTTGGGAGTTAGTTCCTGCACCAAAGAATAGAAGTGTAATTGGAACAAAATGGGTGTACAGGAACAAGATGGATGAAAATGGTGTGGTTACCAGGAACAAAGCAAGGTTGGTTGCAAAAGGCTACTCACAAGAAGAAGGAATTGATTATGATGAAACCTTTGCTCCAGTTGCAAGACTTGAAGCAATAAGGATTTTTCTAGCATTTGCTGCATACTCAAATTTCAAAGTGTATCAAATGGATGTGAAAAGTGCCTTCCTAAATAGTGAGCTAGACGAAGAAGTGTGTGTGCAACAGCCAGCTGGATTTGAAGATCCAAATTTTTGAAATTTTGTGTAGAAACTACTCAAGGCTCTATATGGATTGAAACATACACCTAGAGCTTGGTATGAGACATTGTTAGAATTTCTGCTTAAACATGGTTTTACTAGAGGTACCATAGACAAAACTTTCTTCAACAAAAACCATGGAAATGACATGATTCTAGTCCATGTAAATGTAGATGACATTATATTTGGATCTACAAATGAGAAGCTATGCCAAAGATTCTCTAAGCTTATGCAGAGTGAATATGAAATGAGCATGATGGGGGAATTAAGTTATTTTCTTGGACTTCAAGTTAGTCAAAGAAATGATGGAATCTTCATCAGCCAAACTAAGTATGTCAAGGATTTATTAAAGAAGTTTGGTATGGTTGACTTTCACCTGAATCTACACTTATGTCTACTACAACAAAGTTGGATGAGGACAGGAAAGGCAAGAGTGTAGACATTTCAAGTTATAGAGGGATGATTGGATCATTGCTTTATTTGAGTGCAAGTAGACCAGAAATAATATTTGTAACATGTTTTTGTGCAAGATTTCAAGCCAATCCAAAAGAATCACATTTGATGGATGTTAAAAGAATTTTCAGATACTTGAAGGGGACTCCTAACTTGGGATTATGGTATCCTAAGGGAACTGGTTTTGAAGCTGTTGGTTACACAGATGCAGATTTTGTTGGATGCAGGGTGGACAGGAAAGTACTAGTGGGAGCTGTCAGTTTCTCGGACAAAGACTTGTATCCTGGCATAGCAAGGAACAACAATTTGTGTGAACTTCCACGGCTGAAGCTGAATACATAGCTGCTGGAAGTTGCTGTGCTCAAGTGCTTTGGATTAGAAATCAGCTAATGGAATATGACCTAGTGTTACACAAAATTCCCATTATGTGTGACAATACTAGTGCTATATCTATTGTGGCTAATCCAGTTAATCACTCTAGAACAAAGCATATTGATGTAAGGTACCATTTTATTAGAGAACATACTGTAAATGGTACCATTGAGCTTATTTTTGTTCCAACAGAAAAACAACTAGATGACATTTTTACTAAACCTTTGGATGAAGCTACTTTCACTAGACTTTTAGGTGAAATTGGAATGCTAAATTCTTCATCCTAAGGCAAGAACTCAGCTAGTATGTTGCAGCAGATTAATTTCCAGTAAATCTTAATTTAATTTGATTTTATTAGAAATTAACTGAAATATGAATTATAAATATTTCAGAAATCTCTGCATATTTATTTTTCAAAATCCAAAATTTAACTCGGAATTTTTCATATTCTAAGTAAACTGCCTAGTTGTTAATTCTCAATTTTAATATGTAAAATTAACACAAGGCATAATTTCATTGATCCAAAGGTATATAGAGAACTGAGTTCTCGATAAGTCTAATTGACTTCTTGACAAGTCATTTTAAGACTACTCGAGTGAGTTCTCGATAAGTCAAATTACTGACTTCTCGATAACCTTAAATATGACTTATCGATAAGTCCTTGTAGAGTTCTCTAGTAGTGTTAATTTATGGAGTTCTCTACAAGTATAATTTTTAGACTTCTCAATAACTCAGAACTGAAATAATTTAATTTAATAAATTATTTTGGTAAAGTAATTTTGGCAAATTTATTCTAATTTTATTTTGAATTTATTCAAATAAAAGTTGAATTAATTCAGTCCATTTTTGGACAAACTGGGTATTTGTTTGACATCTCGATAAGCCAATTTTTAGTTCTCTATAAAAGTAATTTAAAATGACTTCTCGATATATTTTTCATTTCAAAATGACTTCTCGATAAGTATAAGCCAAACATCTATTTTTGACTTCTCGACAAGTCATTAGCTTTTACTATAAATACCCAGACTTCTCAATACATATACATACTTACAACTTTCGAGATCTCAAGTGACCTAGCTTCCAATCCAAAATCAATTTCTCTCTCGTTTTTACTCCTTTCTCAAATATTCTTCTTACCCATTCACACTCACTAAACAACAATGGCACAAAACAATGTTAGAGCAACAATCCCAAAGAAAGGAACAAACTACTTAACTTTTACTGATGCTAACCAAGCCCCTGATAGTTTCAAGGGGTTTGTAAAATTTCTGTCTGAATCTTACATTGCAGGAGCCTTGACTGCTAATCCAGTGTTGTACCTGGATGTGTTGCATGAGTTTTGGACTACAGCTGTAGTAAGGACTGTGATGAATGACAATTCTGTATCTCTAGTGGTGACTTGCTTAGTTGGAGGAAAAAAAATTGAGTTTAATGAGCAAGATGTGAACATAGCCTTGGGATTGCCCACTATAAACCTGGTGGAGGTGCCAACTCCTGATGAGCTGACTAAGTTTCTGGACTTCGTCAACTATGGTGGAAGAATCAACTAGTCAAGCCTGAAAAAGAATAAATCTAAGGAAGGAGTGGTCATTCAACTTTGATTCTGTGGTGAGGGCCTTCACATGCAGGAAGATAGGGTATGACAACATTTCGAGTGTGGTGCAAAAGTTGGTGTATTCAATTGCCCACAACAGACACTTGAATGTTGGTCTGTTGATCCTGGAAGAGCTTGTAACCAGGCTATCAATGCCCCTGTCAGCTAGAGGTAAGGAAATTTTCTTCCTAGATTTATCATGTCCAGTTTAAATCATAAAGTAGGAGACATACATTTGTTAAATGGTATAGATAACACAAAAATAGGCAATTATAAGCAAGTGTCCAAAATATTATTTGGTTCACTTACCATAAAGAATAAGGTAAATGTAAATCTGAAAATCACACCATTCATGTTGGAGAGGTTTAGGACTTACCCTTACCCTATGCCTGACATGAGGTCAAATGTACAATCTAGCACAGTTATGATCCCTGAACCTGTGGAAGTACAAACACAGGAACACCCACAGGGATCTTCCCAAGCTGAAACCATTTCTTCAAAACCTTTAGAAACTAGGCAACCAACCACCTCATCTTCTCAAAAGGATGAGGTGAGTAAAAAGAAGAGAAATGGGGTAACTTAGCTATTATAACTGAGAGTGGTGAGGTTCAAGCTGAAGTTGAGTCACCTTTGGTCAAGAGATCCAAAAGAAGTAAAAAATCTGAGCTGACCACTCAAACCACCTCTGTATCCTCCCAACAGGATGTAGTTGTAAAAGAACCTAGTATTGAGTCTGCACAGCCTGCACCTGAAGTAATTCAAGTGTATGGTAGGAGGAATAAGAATGACACACACTGTGAGAGCACATCTCTTGAAGCTCCCTCATCTATTCAGGGGAGCTGCCAACACTCACAACTAAGCAACAATCTTTCATATCTCAAATTTCTTCACTACCAACATCACTTGAATTCAATTTTCATGTGCAATCTCACTCAAGTGACTTGGATCAAGAAGCCTTGCTCACCACCCAGACACTACAATCAGATGGTGAGAGGCTACTAGTTGGGGTAGACCTTGATGACAGCATCAAAACCATGGGAGATTCATCAGTTTTTACTGAAAACCCCATGGATATCTCTAATGCACCTTCATGTGCAAAACAGTCTTCACATACTGAAAGGTTTGAGGGTAGTACTCCTGAGGGGGAGCTATCTAAATCCTCTCCAACTCAATTGGAGGCTCCTCATGTAGGAACAACTCCCCTCAAAACCCTAGCAGAAATTGCCTTGACAGTTGAAGCTAGGAGTACAATTGCCAATGATCCTGTCATAGGGGAGGCAAGTATAGCACATTCAGGTGACAGTGTAGTGCAAGACACACAAGAGTTTGAGATTGGTGCACATGGAAGTAACCCAGTCAAATCCCCTCTAATTGAATTGGAGGTTCCCACAACTAGTGTGGAACAACAACCAACCATAACCATAGAGCAATCTGTGAGTAAAACTGTGACTTCAGTCACAGGTATTTCTAAACCATCAACCTCAACAACCACACATTCTCTCTCAATGGCTACAAGAATCTAGCTCTCAACCCACATCTGTAGATGATCTACTAGTTGAGCAGATTTTAGGACTGGCCAGTATTTCACAACATCTATTGACTTCCAACATGAGCAACCAAGATTATCAAGTTATCATGCTTACATATAATCAAGAAGTTGAGGAGTAGAAAGAGAAAATTGTCAATGCTGCAAAACAAGATGGAAATATGGATGCATGGCTCTCTGATGACTTTGTCTTGGAAATGGATCAAGTCTTGGCTATATTTAGGGAAGAATACATCACTATTATGGGCAGCAATGTAAAGGACTTGACTCCACAAGCTGTATATGATGCCATTACAGAAGTATACAAAGCTCAGCTCAAAGCATTTCATCTTTTTAGTAAAGCTCTGGAAGTCAAGCTAACCGGTCATGAAGATAGAATCAGGAAATTGGTGAATGAGAATATGGATGAGATTACACCATCTCAAGTACAGATCACTTCCAAATTCAAGCACTTTGCTGAGCAAATGTCAAGGATGGATCTTGCTTGTTACGACTGGCATTTTATGTAATATTATTTGTGGATTGGGTATAATATTAAAGTCAAATGAAAATATATTCAATGATTGTACGCTAGTGTGAGTGAAAATTTCTGCATTATAATTTTGCTTTGTGTAGTATATGATTTTTCAAAGCAAGAGTTTATTTAATTTCTTTATTTTTGATTTATAAGGAATATTCTAAGCTTTGGAAAAATTTTCTTTTAAAAGGTATTTTGTTCACAAATTTTGAAAATGATTTTATAAAGTCTCTAAAAATCCAAGTTATTTTATGGTATAAATTTTATAATTTTTGAACTTGTATTTAATTTTATAAAAATAAATCTTTATAAATTTTATTTGTTATAATTAGAAAATTACATGGCTACCCTTGCATGCAAATACTCTTCCAATTCAACTAAAGGGCAAGGAAGGCATTTCCAACCCCACTCACTTTCATTCTACTAACCAAATTACCACTTTACCCTTGCATGCAAATCTACCTAACTATATTGGAAGGTTACTCTTGTAAAATCTTAAATCCACTCACTTTTGGCCAAATAAAAACCAAACTAACATGATTATTACTCCACATTCACCCCACCATTTCCACACTCCTCCTTTCCTCCCCCTCCTCTCGGCTCTCCCCTCTCCTCTCGGTTTTTTGGCCGAAGCCATACCCCCCTCCCTTTTCTTCATTCTTCATTCAAGCTCCCACTTTGCAATCAAGTAAATGTTACTTCCTATATCTTGATCATACATAATTCAAAGAGTGATGAGTGAAAAGTTTAGGTTTAAAGGTTGCATGTAAAGGTTTTAGTGAAACTCAAAATACAACCTTGATTCTTGTGGGTTTAGGGTTGTTTTTGAAAGGACTACAAGGAATGGAGAAGTGCCAAATCTTGAGAGGGAAACTCTTGATGATTAAATGGCCATTCCCATCCATTTCATTAGGCCATGACCATATGGGAGCCGAATGAATGGTCCTTAAGACTATTCTTGTTGCTTAAATCAATTTTTGCATGTTTATGTGATAATGACTTGAATTTTGTGGCGAAAATTTGATAAAACTCTTTGCATGCTAAGTGATAATCTAGGTATATCTTATGCTAGGCTTGCATGTCAATTTTATGATAGAACATATGTAGAAAATGTGTTGTTTTGGTTTGAAAAACCCGAAGGCATGCATGCATGTGGATTTCTCTTAGAATGTTGTAAGATTTTGATCATTTGGAAAGATTTTGTTAGTGAGCCTTAATTTCAGTAGGAATAATGTGTTAATATTGATTTATGCTTCTTGTTACATGGTAATAATTCGTGGTTATCTTTTATAAAAATATATATCTTGTTGTTTCAAAAGCATGAAGATTTGTGATTTGTGAAGTGTAGTCTCTTTTGTTTTGCCATAATTGTACCTTAGGTAAAAATGATCTCACCAAGGTTATTTTGAGAATAAGGGAGTTAGTTCAGTAGAATACCATGTATAAGTCTTGGTTTAAGTATTGAGTTGTTGTTAGTTGAGTTTGTCAAGTCAAAACCTTGGAAAATGAGAGTTATAGTTTCTGCAGAAAAATCAGTATAGCACCCTGAGGTTTAGAGTGAGTTTTGACCATGTCATTGGTGTGAACTTTGAGGCCCAAGCTACCAGAAGTTAGTATTGGGAGTTTATAAAAGGTTTTAGGAGTTGTTTGGAGGTTTGCATATCATTTGGTTAGGTGCACAAGTAGAATAACAAAATCTGTCCAGCAGGGGACAGTTTTGTTGCAACTTAGAAATAGGGAGATTTGACCATGTCATGGGTAGGCCCTCATTAGGCCCAATTGGGCCTTAGTTAGAGGGAGTGTCAGAGAAGTTTTTCCAACCATATTTCATAGGATATGAGTTAGAACCATGTGTCACAAGTTAATTCAAGTCAGGGCATTTTCTGCCCAGAAAAACAGGGGAACCTTGGACTTTTAGCTTAGGCCCAAGAAGGCCCAAGCCAGGCCCTTGAGCGACATCAAGCTTTTGAGATGCCGTTAGATCAGGAGAGTCTTGTGTAAAAGTTTTGAAGGAAAATTTGTAGTTTAAGAGTGCCTAATGCACTCAAGAAACCATAGTTGTCATTCTGAAATTTGCACCAGTGAGCACTTTCACTTATCACATAGTTTTAGAACACTTAGAAGTGAGTATTAGGTCGACCACCATAGTTGTAAGATAGTATAAGGTCAGTAGAGCAAAAGGCACAAGTGAGGGTCAATAGGTTTTGGATAATTTAGGAAAGGCACATCGAGTTAGGAAGCCAAAATTTGAAGATCTTGTCTAGTTTAGCAACCAAGTGACTTAGGTTGTGAGTTGAGATCATCCAAGCCTAGTGTTGCATTATGGTGTTATTTGGTATTAATATACGATATGTGATTATGTGGCTATGTGTGTACATTTGAAATATAAAGGTGGATATAAATTAAGTGCATATATGCCTAAGTGCCATCCGTGTTTAATTTCGGGTTATAAATAGGTTGAGATGGTAAGAATATATTATAATGAGGATTATTATTATTTATGTAGGATCTCGAGACGAGGGAAAACTTGCCATAAAAGTCGAGTGAAGCTCCAGTTGCTCCTACCAGTCAGACCAGACCAGCCTATCTCAAGGCAAGTGATTCAACTTGACCTTCGTATTTACTATAAACAGTTCATATATATATCGGTGCCATTATCCTGAGTCATTTTGATATGTTTAAATCAAGCGTATCTTTCGTTTATCTTTGAATTATATAGAAATGCCATGAACCCTCGAGTATGTATTACAAGTAGTTCAAAAGTCTTTTTATAATAGTTAAATGCCATGATAAAATAAAGAGTTGTTTAGCACTCGAATGATCCTCTTGATTACCATGCTGATGATTCCTAAGTATTGATATCTTATCCTGATACTTGAATCCCTATAGAACCATACCTTGAACCCCGAACGTCAGATACTTATCAAAGTGATTCTCCATTGATCGATACCCCTCTTTCTTACCCTAAAAGCCTGACAATTCTGATATATCCTGAGTTAAAGATCATTTCTGCATACCTTAACACCCTTAGTATTCATGAAGCTTACCTTCGTGTTGATCCAACACTTGAACCTTGATGAGAAACCATTGCTTTGAGCCCAAATTGACATTACCCTTCATATTATCCATTAGCCTCACTAAATCCCCTTGTCCAATCTTTGATATATGAAAACCATTCAATTACTCGAATAGAGTATAGTTTTGTGAATCATGGCCGTGATAGTCAGTACCTTATTTCCGGTGTTTCGAGTTGATCTATAAACCCTTGATAAAAATGTTTACTGTTAAAAGAGATTTTGTTATAATTCGGCATCAGTTTTTGAAATAAATAAAATTTGGGCTTTTAGTCCCAAAGGGGGATAAATGTTTTCTTGAATAGTGGATCTGGACTGAGACGCGAGTCCTTTCCACACCTATATTAGGCTTAAAAGTTGCCTAGGGATTCCCATTAATGTTTTAGAACCCAGCGAGGTTCGGGATTACTTCGCGGTTGATCACCGGCTGTAATCCGTAGCCTCATAAAATGATTTTGATTAAGAATGATTTTGAAATTGTTTTGATACAAGCAAAATGATGCCATCTCACATAAGTTTTATCTCTCATTATCATTGGTTATGTCTTTCCATTGTCATTCTTAAAGGTATATCTCGATTTATGTTTCGTTTCGTACTGTTAGCACTTGTTGAGCATTTGGCTCACTTCTTGCTTTACCCTGATATTATAGCTAGCAGCTATGGTTAGATTCAAGCAGACTGCCCGTAAGACCTGTGATGCTGATGCTTATGTTCGAGCTCAGGTAGAATAAGTAATAATAGTTTGTGTGAGGACTCGGTATTTGTATTCAGATGTAATAGTTGGTAGTATTGGGCTGTTCCAAACCCTAAACTATAAGATCTTGGAGTTGGTTGTATATTCTTCTTCATTAAAATGATGTAATAGCAATATTTATTTTGCTGTTAAAGTTGGGGGTGTGACAGGTTTTGGTATCAGAGCTACGGTTTAGAGTCCCTGGACAGGCCAAATAGGTTATAGGATATGTGTGTAGGTTATAGATAATATGCGAGAGAGTAGGTTAAGTAAATTATTATTAATACTCCTCTTATTGGTTGTCAGCAAAGGGCGCATTCCTCGTCATCCTCTGGGTCGGACGACACTATTGCTTTCATAGTGTATGCTGAGTTAAGGCGCGAGTTCGACATGCTACAGGGCAAGTACGACCGACTGATAGACCGACTGAAGAACGTGTATCCGGACAGCCGAAACTACGAAGGGAAGCCCAAGGAGCAGATGACTGCGAGACTTGAGACCTTGGTTCAGTACGTCAACACTAAGCTTGAGGAGATGCCAGCGCACCGGGACCGTACCAGCCAGTATGTCATTCAGATGGTGGCGGATGAGCTCCAGAGCATTGTGAAGACGCTTCGAAAGGAAAAGACTACCAAGCCCCGTTCAGATGGAGTGGAGCCTTAGTTCTTTCCATTTACCTTTCATGTTGTTGTACTATCAGACTCTATGGAATCCCCAGTTGTTTCCGTTGTTCCTTTAAATAAGCCTGTTATTCCTAGAATCAGCCTATGTCCCAATCCTATGTACTGTGACCTTTAAAATTTCAATAATTATGTGCTATTGTTCCATTTTCTCTCAACTGTTATTTTACATTTTTATATATATATGCATCACCATATCTGCTTAATTTGGAAACTTGACCCCATATGTAAATGAGAATACCATGCGACACCCTCGAATCATTTTATCATTCATATCTGTTTTGACACAACTCTTATTTCAGGATCATACCTTCCAAAAAGAAGAACCCAACAACCACCTCCACCACAGACCCAAATATTCTTCAACTACTGGAAACCTTGCAACAGCAAACCAATGCTATAGCTCAACAACAACTAACTCTTCAACAACGAATTAAAAACCAAGATAACCGTGAGCCACACCAACCACCTGAACCACCAGTACCACCTAGACAAATTGTCACCTTCAAGGCTTTTCAGAATGTGAATCCACCTGCATTTCATGATACCACTGATCCAGTGATAGCTAACACATGGATCAAGGAGATGGAAAGGGCTTTTGAGTTGGTACAGTTAGGAGACGATCAGAAGACGCCATATGCTACTTACTTCTTGAAGGGAGAAGTCATCTATTGGTGGGAATCAATAAAGGCTATGGAAGTCACTCAGCAGGTTTCTTGGGAGAGATTTAAGAAGTTATTTCTGGACAAGTATTACCCTAAGTACATGCAGAATCAGATGGAGCTAAAATTTCTTGAGTTGAAGCAAGGGAACATGACTGTATTGGAGTATGAGAAGAAGTTCACTGAGTTGTCAAGGTTTGTGACAAAGTATACCAGCACTGAGGAGGAAAAAGCAAAGAAATTTCAGCAAGGATTGGAGCCTTGGATCAGAGATAGGGTGGCTATGTTTGAGCTTGAAACTTATGCGGGAGTAGTACAGAAAGCTGCTCTGATTGAGAATAATGGGATGCAGTCAAGGAAAGAGAGGGATAACAAGAAGAGGAAGGTTCCATTTTATGGAGAAAGGTCTGAAGCTGGAAGTTCGCAAGATCGGAATATAAATAGGATTGGTTTCCAGAAGGGCGGAAATTTTCAAAAGAAGGGAAATTTGGGCAAAAGGCAAGAATCAAAAGGGAACAACCAGGCAAGCCAAGGGCAAGTTGGAGAAAACAGGTTCTAGAGACCGGAATGCAAGCACTGTGGAAGAAGGCACCCCGGAGTATGCAATAAGCTGAGCATGACCTGTTATAGGTGCAATCAGAAAGGACATTTGGCAAATGAGTGCAAGATGCCGAAGCCAGGAGTTACGTGCTACAAGTGTGGGAAGACTGGACACATGGCTAGGGAGTGTAAGGCAACCAGACCAGTCAAAGCTCTGATGAACGTGGCAAGTACCAGTGCAAGCGTGCCAACTGAGGTATTGGCATTACCTCCACCACCTGCACCAACCCCGCAAGCAATAGCAAGGACATTTGATTTGAAGATGAAGGATGCTGTTCAGAATTCTGAGGTGATAGCAGGTACACTTTTACTCAATAATGTCAAAGCTAAAGTATTGATTGATTCGGGAGTAACAAGATCTTTCATATCAGAATCTTTTGTTGATAAGCTCCAATGTGATAAAATGGTTATGAGTGAGGTAGTAAATGTGGTAATTGCGAACCAAGAGAAGATTCCTATGAATCAATTTTGTCCAAAGTGTGAAATTGATATTTCGGGGTATAAGTTCTCAGCCGACTTGATACTCTTCAAGTTGCGAGAGTTTGATATAATTTTAGGAATGGATTGGTTAGGAGAGAATAGCGCTCAGATAAATTGTAAGACCAAGAGAGTGTATTTACAGACGAAGAGTGGAGAGAAGGTAGTATTTAAGGGGCAGAGGCAAAAGCAACTATTTCTTACAGTTGTTCAGGCTAAGAAGTTACTTAGAAAAGGTTGTGAGTCGTTCCTAGCATATGTAGTGGATTCAGAGAGAGGCAGCCTCAGAATGGAAGATATTCCTGTAGTTAACGAGTTCCCCGATGTGTTTCCCGACGAACTACCAGGCTTACTACCAGATCGACAAATTGAGTTCGAGATCAACCTTGCTCCAGGCACGGAACCAGTTTCAAAGGCCCCATATAGGATGGCACCAGCAGAAATGAAAGAGTTGGCGAGCCAGCTACAAGAATTATTGGATAAAGGAGTGATACGACCAAGTGCGTCGCCATGGGGAGCACCTGTTCTGTTTGTAAGGAAGAAAGATGGGAGTATGCGTCTATGCATAGATTACCGGGAGTTGAATAAGGTGACATTCAAGAACCGCTACCCGCTACCAAGGATAGATGACCTTTTTGATCAGTTGAAGGGAGCAAAATGCTTTTCGAAGATTGATTTGAGATCGGGATACCATCAATTAAAGATCAAAGAAGAAGATATTCCTAAGACCGCATTCAGGACCAGATATGGGCATTATGAATTCCTAGTAATGCCGTTTGGATTGACCAACGCTCCGGCCGCATTTATGGATCTGATGAATCGGGTATTTAAGAAGTATTTGGACAAATTTGTCGTGGTATTCATTGATGACATCCTTATTTATTCTAAGTCGGAAGAAGAACATAAGCAGCACCTCTGGATAGCATTGGAGATACTCCGACAAGAGAAGTTGTATGCCAAGTTTACCAAATGTGAGTTTTGGTTAAAGGAAGTTCAATTTTTGGGGCATATCATTGGAAATGAGGGAGTTAAAGTGGATCCGGCAAAAAATTGAGGCAGTTATGAGTTGGGAGAGGCCAAAGACTCCTACGGAAGTGCGAAGTTTTCTAGGATTGGCCGGATACTATAGAAGATTCGTCAAGGATTTCTCGAAGATCGCCACGCCATTGACCAAGTTAACCAGAAAGAATCAAAAGTTTGAATGGAGTGCAGAATATGAAGATAGCTTTCAAGAGTTAAAGCAGAAGTTGGTAACAGCTCCGGTGTTGGTACTTCCAGATGATCAAGGGAATTTTGTAATATTCAGCGACGCTTCACGTAAGGGTTTGGGTTGTGTGTTGATGCAACACAGTAAAGTGATCGCATATGCGTCAAGACAGTTGAAGCCGCATGAGTTAAAGTACCCGACGCATGACTTGGAACTAGCCGCCATAGTGTTCGTACTCAAGATCTGGAGACATTACCTCTATGGAGAGAAGTGTGAAATCTACACGGATCACAAGAGTTTAAAGTACATTTTTACTCAAAAAGAGCTCAATATGAGGCAGAGGAGATGGCTGGAATTGATCAAGGACTATGACTGTTTGATAAATTACCATCCTGGAAAGGCAAACGAAGTGGACGATGCTCTGAGTAGGAAGGAGAGATTGAATATGATGATAACATCAAAAGAGTTATCTGAAGAAATCGAAAGATTGGAATTGGAACTTTGTGCTTATGGAAAAGTCGAGGAAGTTTGTCGTGCAATGACCTTTCAGCCAACACTAGTGGAAAAGATAAAGAAGTGTCAAGAGGAAGTAATGGAAAAAGAGAAGAATCAGTTATCTAGAGAGGAGATTAATACTCAAAGGGATGAGCAAGGGATACTAAGGTTTTCATCCAAAATATGGATTCCCCATGTACCTGAATTAAAGAATGAGATCCTCCATGAAGCCCATAATTCGAAATTTTTAATCCACCCGGGAAGCACCAAGATGTATCGAGACTTAAAGAAGAACTTTTGGTGGCCAAATATGAAGCGAGACGTGGCGGAATGGGTTGCGAAGTGCTATACTTGTCAGAAAGTAAAGGCAGAATATCAACGACCAAGCGGATTAATTCAGCCCCTGAAGGTTCCAGAATGGAAATGGGAAAATATCGCTATGGACTTTATAGTGGGACTACCGCGAACGAAATCCGGGCATGACGCAATATGGGTTATAATTGATCATCTTACGAAGTCGGTGCATTTCCTTCCAATAAATGAGAAGTCGTCACTGGACAAGTTGGTTCATCTGTATATGCGCGAAATCTTACTAAGGCATGGAGTACCCGTATCAATAGTTTCAGACAGAGATCCCCGATTTAACTCGAGATTCTGGAAGCAATTTCAGGAATGTCTTGGCACAAAGTTGAATATGAGCACGACGTACCACCCGCAGACTGATGGCCAGAGTGAAAGGACAATTCAAACGATTGAAGACATGTTGCGCAGTTGTGCAATCGATTTTGCAGGAAGTTGGGACGATCATTTGCCGTTGATTGAATTCTCTTACAACAACAGCTATCATTCCAGTATCGGCATGCCACCATACGAAGCTTTGTACGGGCGAAAATGTAGATCACCAACAAGTTGGGATGAAGTGGGAGAAGGAAGAATTCTCAGCTCTGAATTGGTACAACAGTTGCATGACTCGGTCAAGTTAATTCAGAAAAGGTTGCTTGCTGCTCAAGATAGATAGAGGAAGTATGTGGATCCAGCGCGTAAGGACGTTCAATTCCAAATTGGCGAAGCTGTGTTGCTGAAGGTGTCACCTAGAAAAGGGTTGATGAGATTTGGCAAGAAAGGGAAGTTAGCACCTAGATACATAGGTCCTTTTGAGATTTTGAGTCAAGTGGGAAAGGTGGCCTATGAGTTGGCCTTACCACCTCAGTATCAGCATGTGCATAATGTATTCCATGTATCGTTGCTTAAGAAGTACAATCCTGACGCTAGCCATGTGATAGAATATGAACCTGTAGAAATTCAGGCAGACCTGTCATTTGTGGAGCAACCGGTTAAAATACTCGACTGGCAAGTAAAGAGTCTTAGAAATAAGTCAGTAAAGTTAGTAAAAGTACTTTGGAGGAACCCTAAGGTCGAAGAGTCGACTTGGGAGTTAGAGTCTGATATGCGTTCGTGGCATCCTCATCTTTTCTCTTAGATTCTGGGGACAGAATCCCTTAAGGGGGAGAGGATATTACGACCGGCATTTTATGTAATATTATTTGTGGATTGGGTATAATATTAAAGTCAAATGAAAATATATTCAATGATTGTACGCTAGTGTGAGTGAAAATTTCTGCATTATAAATTTGCTTTGTGTAGTATATGATTTTTCAAAGCAAGAGTTTATTTAATTTCTTTATTTTTGATTTATAAGGAATATTCTAAGCTTTGGAAAATTTTTCTTTTAAAAGGTATTTTGTTCACAAATTTTGAAAATGATTTTATAAAGTCTCTAAAAATCCAAGTTATTTTATGGTATAAATTTTATAATTTTTGAACTTGTATTTTATTTTATAAAAATAAATCTTTATAAATTTTATTTGTTATAATTAGCAAATTACATGGCTACCCTTGCATGCAAATACTCTTCCAATTCAACTAAAGGGCAAGGAAGGCATTTCCAACCCCACTCACTTTCATTCTACTAACCAAATTACCACTTTACCCTTGCATGCAAATCTACCTAACTATATTGGAAGGTTACTCTTGTAAAATCTCAAATCCACTCACTTTTGGCCAAATAAAAACCAAACTAACATGATTATTACTCCACATTCACCCCACCATTTCCACACTCCTCCTTTCCTCCCCCTCCTCTCGGCTCTCCCCTCTCCTCTCGGCTTTTTGGCCGAAGCCATACCCCCCTCCCTTTTCTTCATTCTTCATTCAAGCTCCCACTTTGCAATCAAGTAAATGTTACTTCCTATATCTTGATCATACATAATTCAAAGAGTGATGAGTGAAAAGTTTAAGTTTAAAGGTTGCATGTAAAGGTTTTAGTGAAACTCAAAATACAACCTTGATTCTTGTGGGTTTAGGGTTGTTTTTGAAAGGACTACAAGGAATGGAGAAGTGCCAAATCTTGAGAGGGAAACTCTTGATGATTAAATGGACATTCCCATCCATTTCATTCGGCCATGACCATGTGGGAGCCGAATGAATGGTCCTTAAGACTATTCTTGTTGCTTAAATCAATTTTTGCATGTTTATGTGATAATGACTTGAATTTTGTGGTGAAAATTTGATAAAACTCTTTGCATGCTAAGTGATCATCTAGGTATATCTTATGCTAGGCTTGCATGTCAATTTTATGATAGAACATATGTAGAAAATGTGTTGTTTTGGTTTGAAAAACCCGAAGGCATGCATGCATGTGGATTTTTCTTAGAATGTTGTAAGATTTTGATCATTTGGAAAGATTTTGTTAGTGAGCCTTAATTTCAGTAGGAATAATGTGTTAATATTGATTTATGCTTCTTGTTGCATGGTAATAATTCATGGTTATCTTTTATAAAAATATATATCTTGTTATTTCAAAAGCATGAAGATTTGTGATTTGTGAAGTGTAGTCTCTTTTGTTTTGCCATAATTGTACCTTAGGTAAGGATGATCTCACCAAGGTTATTTTGAGAATAAGGGAGTTAGTTCAGTAGAATATCATGTATAAGTCTTGGTTTAAGTATTGAGTTGTTGTTAGTTGAGTTTGTCAAGTCAAAACCTTGGAAAATGAGAGTTATAGTTTCTGCAGAAAAATCAGTATAGCACCCTGAGGTTTAGAGTGAGTTTTGACCATGTCATTGGTGTGCACTTTGAGGCCCAAGCTACCAGAAGTTAGTATTGGGAGTGTATAAAAGGTTTTAGGAGTTGGTTGGAGGTTTGCATATCATTTGGTTAGGTGCACAAGTAGAATAACAAAATCTGTCCAGCAGGGGACAGTTTTGTTACAACTTAGAAATAGGGAGATTTGACCATGTCATGGGTAGGCCCTCATTAGGCCCAATTGGGCCTTAGTTAGAGGGAGTGTCAGAGAAGTTTTTCCAACCATAGTTCATAGGATATGAGTTAGAACCATGTGTCACAAGTTAATTCAAGTCAGGGCATTTTCTGCCCAGAAAAACAGGGGAACCTTGGACTTTTAGCTTAGGCCCAAGAAGGCCCAAGCCAGGCCCTTGAGCCATAACAAGCTTGTGAGATGCCCTTAGGTCAGGAGAGTCTTGTGTAAAAGTTTTGAAGGAAAACTTGTAGTTTAAGAGTGCCTAATGCACTCAAGAAACCATAGTTGTCATTCTGAAATTTGCACCAGTGAGCACTTTCACTTATCACATAGTTTTAGAACACTTAGAAGTGAGTATTAGGTCGACCACCATAGTTGTAAGATAGTATAAGGTCAGTAGAGAAAAAGGCACAAGTGAGGGTCAATATATTTTTGTAATTTTAAATTATTCACAATTTTTTGGAAATTTTGACATTAATTTTATATTTTATTGCTTTTAAAATCATTCCCCAATATTATTATTTTTGGGCCTAATTATTTTAATTAAAGGATAAAAATACCCTTAATTAGTTTTGGGGGTATAATTTTCTGATTAATATAAATAGCTGCACATTTTATTTATTTAATTTTTTTTATAAAAATATTCAGAAAATAGAAATTGAAGAACATAGTTTTGGGGGTAAAATTCTTGTAAAAAACTTTGATTGATGATTTTGGGAGATTGGATGAACCGTTTCTGATAATTCTTGAACCAAATTAATCCTCTCAGCAAGCTCTTTCTATCTATACCAGAATCGTGATCTGAGGTGAAGTGTTTATAAATATCAATTTTTAGTGTTTTTGTCTTGAAATCGTTCTTGAATTTCTGTTGATTGTTGATTGTTTTTGAAGTTACAAACAACTTTAGAATGATTCACTGAATCGATTTATATATATTTACCCGATTTGTTTGAGTTCGGAATTGTCAAAGTCGAGTTCTTGTTTGTTGGTTGTTTTATCTTGATTTTGTTTTAGTTATTGATGAATTGTTTATAGGATTTGATCTTAGTAATCGATTAAAGGTTATACAGGTTTGATTTTAGTATAAAAATCTTTGAAATTGGTTAGAAAACGACCGAATTTGCATTGTCACCGGAAAACGTCGAACATTCGTCGACGTTAATGGAGATAGTGGTCGGATTCTGAGATTGGCGGCTGGTCTGTGGTTGTTAAGGATATAGTCGTGTTTCTGGGTTATTATTGAATCAATTCGGATTGAAAGCAGGCTTAGGACGGGGCTAAAGAGGGGTGAGGGAGGCTCGCCAGGAAATTTCCATCGATCGGAATATAGGAAATCCCCATAAACCGGCGGAAATTCCGGTTACATTCCTCTTGACCCGTTCTTATATTCATACCCGACCCGTTACTATTTTGGCTGACCCGATTTTAATCCCATTTAACCCAATTCAGTTTCAAGAATTCTGTTTTTGGGTTTTCTATTTTTAAATTATTCAAAATTGTATTTTTATTTTCAAAATCATTTCTTTTAATTACCAAAATTCATTTAGTTAATTATTTTAATTAACTAATTTCTTATAAATCCCCAAAATTATTTTCTTTTATTATATTCAAAAATTTGAAATTTTATTCATTTAAATTGATTAATTATTTTGATAATTAATCAATTTATGTAGATAATTTGTATTAATTTTATTTTTAATTCAAAAAATTATGGAAAAGTCATTTTTAATTCTGATTTTTCCTAAATAATGATTTAAAAATTATTTTCAGCTTTTAAAAAATATATTTAGGTATTTAAAAATTAATTAATATTATTAATTGATTTACTCTTATTTTATTTGTAATAAATAAACCGTTCGTCCGTTTAATATGAAACGAACGCGTATAGACTCAGAAAAATATTCCGCTTTCATTAAAAATACTTTCGAGATCCAAATTCTTTTGTTTTGAAAGGTCACTTGTTGTACGAGTCATTCTAAGTGGATTTTTGAGCGATAAATTATATTTTTTGACCCGATTTCAGTTTTAAGTGTACCAAGTCGAACCTTTTGACGAACTGAGTTATATGTGATATGAATTATGTGATACGTGGCTTATATGATTATGTGCTATGTGAAATACGTGTGTACGTGGGTCAAGAGTCTTGTATTTGACTGTCTTCTTTATGTGTGGGCTATCATATGGGTAGACGATATGATGTTGACGCGCAGCTCGTCGAGTAATTATTGTTTAGATGATTAAAGTTGTATATTTTAATTATAGATGTGGATCGCTCGAGTTGATCAGGACCAGACGTTGGATAAAGAGTGAAAGGGAATGGTGTGGGTTATCAAGCTTCTAGCAATCGCAGAAGCAGTATATCAGTAAATTGTTGAAATAGAAAGACACCGAGGTCATGAGACGCCAGACTGAGATAATTACAATGTTGGGAGGGTGACTAACTGCTAAAAATCCAAAGGCAAGTATCCCTATCATTGTAGGGTTTCGAGCACATAAACGCAATGGAAATAGTAATTAAAAACGAAAAAAAAAACAGAATTTTGGTAACCCACCTCAGGATCCATGCGAAAAACATATATTTAATTCGTAGATCAGATTGTTTACCTTAAGAAGCTTTACCAATTGGTTGACTAATGGAGATCCAAAGCTTGTTTAGTCATCACGCATCCCGCTCTCGCGATCTACCCTCTATCGGTATCCACACGAATGCTTGAACTCAAGGATTGGATGTGTACAAGCACAAACTCGTTTCTTCTTGCTCTCTCCATCTTCTCTCTTAGGTGGCTAGGGTTTTAGTAAAAGTTTTGCTCGCAAAAAAATCAGCCTTACAAGAGATATTATATAGAGAGTAGAAAAATGAATTATAACTCTTAACTAATTAGGAGTTATTATTAATTCGAAATTCCTATTTGTATTATAATTAAGTCTCACTTAATTATTTAACAAATAAATTTCATATTTAATATTAGTAAATTTGAATATCATTATTTATCTAATTAATTAAATCAAACTTAATTAATATTATAAATAATTCAAATTACTTTAATTTAATTTAAATCTAATTTAAATTAAATAATCCTTCAAGTATTCTTTGTGTGTGAACCTATAGGTTATTATTACATTAGCAACGAATTTTAAATCTAATTTAAAATCGTAAACAATAAGTGGAATCTAGTAATACATCATTGCTACCCAACTAATAATATTTGAATCGGTGATCGATTAAACCGTTCGTGAATAATTTACAATGCAATATAATCCCTTTAACCGCATATTATAGATTAAACTAGAGGCATGTAATGTGTCATCCACATCAATGTTTAATCCAGTTTTCCTTGATCAATGAGTAGACTATCATATCAAATCAATATTTGAGTGTGGCCACGCATTTCGTAGTCTAGCTCACACAAGAGGCCAATAATATCACTCCTAAAATAGGAGGGTTAAATCTCTTCTAGGTCATTCATATATCTCATACGATTCATAATATATCCAATGTCTACTTTTATCATTACCCGGTCAAGGATAACTTTTAATGGAATCAATGTATATTAATTCTCGTATAGAAATATAATGACTTTAGGTCTAAGGACCATTACATCATTATCACTGTGAGAATTACTTATAACATAAAAGACATGTAGAATCTCACATCGGGTCTGTCCAGCACCATGTACATGTACATCTGCCTGTGTCTTTGACTTTAGTATCACTATACCTATGATTAATGAGATGTGATCATCAGTTAACAAACACAATAGTCTTAATACATTATTATTATCCCTTAATAATAATACTCGACTATGGACCTTTGGGAATATTGATACTATTCTCGTAATCTCATTTCTAAGTCACATACTTAGAGATATATAATTGCATATCATATTCCAAGGACATTTATAATCTAACATTTATATCGCAGTAAATTAAGAATTAATAAATTATAAAGAGAATAATCGATAGAACATAAACATTAATAATCCTAATTTCTTAAACTAAAACATCATAGTGTTGACTCTAGGGCACAAACACTAACAATCTCCCACTTGCACTAGAGCCAATCACCCATGTAACTATTACTCATGGAACTAGTATGATCATCATGCTTCTGATGCGATAAAGCCTTAGTCAGTGGGTCTGCAACACTATCATTAATATGCACTTTACATTTATATCTACTTGATCATTAATCTCATTAATTAGGTGATATCGCTTAAGGACATGCCTAAACAGTCTCTTAGCTTGTTTCAAAAATATCAATATATTCGGCTTCCATTATAGAATCATCAATATTTTTGATGTGAACCATTCCAGCTACCATAACTTATATTTAGACAAAACACAAACCAGACATAGACACATAATCATCCTTATCTATCCAGAAATTAGGTTAGGAAACTAGTATCAGTGTAACCCTTTACAACCTGTTCCCTATCTTCTTCATACACCAAAAATAAATCTTTAGTCCTCTTTAAGTACTGAAGAATATTCTTGAAAATTTTCCAGTGACCCTCACCTGGATTAGACTGGTATCAGCTCATCATGCTCAAAGCATACGAAACATCAGGATAAGTACATATCATTGTATAGATTATAGATCCAATTGCTAAAGCATATGGAGCTTTCTAAAACGGCCCTTATCATCTAATGATTTAGGGGGCAATTATCTTTTGAGATCACTATCCCATGAGAAATTGAAACTTATCCTTTCTTTATCTCCTACATCCTAAAATGATGCAATATTTTATCAATGTATGTACTCCGACTAGGTCGATTAATCTTTTCAATCTATCTCTATAGATCTTGATCCCTAATATATAGGTAGCATCGCCTAAGTCTTTCACCGAGAAACTATTTCTCAACCAAGTCTTAACAGCCTGTAGAGAAGGTATGCCATTCCTTATTTGTTATATGTCACCTATATATAATACTAGGAATGTCACATGGCTCCCACTAACCTTCTTGTAAACACATGGGTCATATATATTTTGAATAAAGCCAAACTCTTTGACCGTTTCATCAAAATGAATATTCATTCTCCATGAGGCTTGCTTCAATCAATAAATAGATAGAAGTAACTTACAAATTATCTTAGCAAACTTTGGATCGACTAAAACCCTCAGGTTGTATCATATATACATCCTCTTCAAGGCTCCCATATAAGAAAGCAATTTTGACATCCATTTGCCAAATCTCATAGTCAAAGTAAGCAACTATTGCTAACAAAATCCTGATGGACTTGACCATAGTAACCTGGTGAAAAAGTCTCATCATAGTCTATACGATGTATTTGTTTGAACTTTTTGCCACTAGTCACGTCTTATAGGTCTGTACTTTACCATCCATGTCAGTTTTCTTCTTGAAAACCCACTTGTACCCTATAGGTTTTACCCCTTCGAGTGGATCAACTAAAGTCAATACTTTATTTTGATACATGTATTCTATCTCGGATTTCATGGCCTCTAGCCATCTCTCAGAGTTTGAACTGTTCATAGCATCTCGGTAGGTGAGAGGCTTATCATTATCCGTAAGCATCACATCACCATCTTGAGTCAAAAGAAATTCATTATTTCTCCCGGGCTCATGGTGAATCCTACTAGATCTACGAATAACCTGTGTTTCTTGAACGAGATTACTTTCAACATTCGGATGTACATCATAATCTTATTCCAACATTGTTTCAATGTTATCATGTGGTTCTCGATCTTCATCGAGATGTATTGTCCTCCTACTGATTTTCTTAGAAAGTAGTTCTCCCTCAAAAAATACAGCAGTCCGGAGCAACAAACACTTTTTTCTCGGAAAGATTATAAAAATTATACCCTAGTCTCACTTGGCTATCCCATGAAATTGCATCTATCTAATTTTGGTCCAAGCTTGTCAGAGGCTAAATGTTTTACAAACGCTTCACGTCCCCAAATTTTTATAAATGACATGCTATGACGTTTATCAGTCCATGTCTCATATGGAGTCTTTTGAACCGCATTAGTCGGAATTTGGTTAAGTGTATATGTAGCCGTTTTTAGAGCATAACCCTAGAAACTGAATGGAAGATCTGCTTGACTCATTATCGATCGCACTATGTCCAACAAGGTACAATTTCTCCTCTCAGAATCTCTATTCAATTAAGGTGTTCCAGATGGAGTAAGTTATGAAACACTCACACTCCTTCAAGATACTCTTGAAATTGAGGTTTAAGTATTCTCCTCCACAATCTGATCGTAAAACTTTTATACTTTTCCCTTATTTTCTTTTCTACTTCGGCCTTATATTCTTTGAACATTTCAAAAGAATCGGATTTATTCTTTATAAGAACCACATATCCATATCTACTGAAATCATCGGTAAATGTTATGAAGTAGTATAAGCCCCCTTGCCATCATACGCATTCGACCACATACATCATTATGTACAAGTCATAATCGTTTGGTGGCCCTTTCACCTGATCAGGTAAAAAAAGCTTTAGTCATTTTTCCAATGAGACAAAGTTCGCATCTTCCGTATGATTCAAAATCAAACTTATCCAAGTATCCATCTATATGTAACTCAGAAATGCGTTTCTCATTAATATGGCTTAACGACAATGCTAGAAGTAATGTTTGATTTGAGTCAACTTAGAACATATAAATTGTTAACTATTTGTGCAACATTATAAGTCCTATCATTGAAATAGAATAAACAACTATTGTTTATTTAATTAAATGAAAACCTTTCTTGTCTTGATAATAATTTATTTAATGTATCCGCTAAAGGCAGGCACGTAATAACAATTTATCAAGTTCTCAATCTCGCTTTATTGGCAAAATTAGGTATCGAGTTCTTTCAACTAGAGCAACAAATTTTGCTCCAATTCTAACCCTATACTTGAATCTTGACCATTGCTAGTATTCTTCTTTAGATCTTCCAAATAAGCTCGATAATTTAACTTCCATTCATCCAGTTATTTCCACAGAAATGACAATCATCTCCTTTAGCAATACCACTATTAGGCTTCAGAAACCCTTTGGGATTGGACTTTGGTTTGACACCGAATAAGATCAAATCTTCACCTTTCCTGTCCACTTTCCTTTCCCATTTGCATTCCATGTGTACATTATGGACGTAATTCATGCCTTTACTGTGTTATTTTCAGCAGTTCTAAACATGCTTAATAACTTAGTGAGTGTTCTGTCTATCTCATTCCTTTTGTTCTTAACAAAATAAGAATAGAAGTTGTTCAAAGATCGTTTGATCAAATCAAGCTGAGTCTTTAGACCATTCTTGAAACCCAAAATATCAAGGTACATATGCCTATCACCTTTAGAACATGTGGTCCAATCGGATATAATTCTCCCATTAATGCAAAAGTATGGTGCCTTATTATTGTCAAATCTTTCTGGATGAGCCTATCCTTCAAACATCTTTTGAAGGTGCTCAATCATACCATAAGCAACATTATGCTCTTGTTGCTTCTAAAGCTTAGCACTCATAATTACAAGCATGAGACATGAAACATCAGTTGCATAATCAATTTTCTTATGGTAAGCATTTTGTTTAGCACATATTTCATTCTCAGCTAGAAGAAATAAGGGAGGGGTTTAAGTGACATCCTTGAACCTGAGGACAATCCTCAAGTTCTCGTGTTAATTGTGGAAATTATTTAATGTCAGCTTGTCCTTCTCAAGGACTATTACATTGAGAAGTTATTTGTGTTATTTGTCATTTGATATCTACAATATTCAAGTGCATAAAATGACTTAGTCTACAGATGATCATTAAATTATGTTCAAGTGATTATTCAGATATATACATACAATATATATCTCCCACTATTTTTATCAAATCAATAGCCCTAACTATTAATTCGGAAAGAACATCTTCTATATCATTTTTAGTGAGAAAAGATCCATATTTCACCATGCGTTAGGTCGGCTTTGGCTTTTCTCCTAAAACATGATTATTTAGGTAGACAACATTTGTCAATTATATCAACAAAATAACTCTTGGATAGCTTGGTGGAACAAAATTTGTTCATATTTATCTAATAAATCTCGCCAAACTCTATGCCTCTAAGTTCACAATCCTATTGTGATAACTTAGTTAAGTCAAATCCAATAGTCAAAAGTATCAATATACTTCAACACATCTCCCACGATAGATAGGAATACTTTTCTCTGGCAAACCCACTCATTATCGATCTAGGGTTAACGCATTAGACTTATTGGAAGGCATCCGATCAACTTAATATTAACTTTAGGGTTTTGTTAATTTTAAAACGATCATGATCCATCATAAAGAGATTCCCAATTTTTCCTTGAATAAAATACTTCAAATCAATATTCATCAATAGTTTGATTTCCAGGTAGTGAGGGAGTCACAACGGTCTCGCTTAAAACCCACAACCTCACAAGTTCAAAGAACTCGCTTTTGAAAAAATCGCCCCATGTCAGAAATAAAGAAAATTTGTATTTTATTCCGTGTTTCATAAACACGAGAATCTCGTAATAGTTTATTCATTTTAAAATCTTGAGTCGTTATAGATTTTATCTTGTTTAGAAAGCATGGCATGGGTGTCGTATCTAATGCATACATTCTTAATCTAATTAAGCATGCATCTTTATAAACTACTCTACACATACATTCATCATATGCTCATATATATGTAAAGTGCAATAAATAAACGTGGTTGGTTATGGATTTATCCTATGTGATCTTCATCAAGCTAATGACAAAGATCTAGGTCAATCTAAGGTGAAAAATAAATACAAGCTAACTATTATATGTCTTCTTTCTTGTATTGCTTCCTTGGATGACCTCCGTGTGGGATTACCATTGATCTTCCAATCTTCATGTCTTCGTGTACATTACAAGAACGAAATATGAAAACTAATATAATGAACTTACAAGAAGAACTCGAGCTACATTCGAGATTTAATAATTACAAGATTAAACGACATGCAAGCCGTATTTCAAAAACCAAAACCATTAACCTAAGGGCATAAGCCATAACCATCTACCATGCTCAATTAACATAAAACAACATGTTAAAATACATAATCTGATCTTAACATATCATACTCATCATGATCTAATCATAAAAACCAAATATTGAAAAAAAATTCAGAAAATTCGAAATTAAATCTAATAACATTAAATCACAGATTACAGGGCCTAAACGACGTCAAACGCCTTACATATCAGTTGATGATACCTTTAGCTATCAGTTACGTTCAGTGGCTCAATTCCATATGAAATAGCGTATTCGTTTGCCAAAATCGGATATCAGACACAGATTTCAGAAAATCCGCTGCATCCGATTCAGAATCGTGTCAAATACGATTCTTATAATAAGAACAAACACAAAACATGTATATATCCGTATATATACAGATTATATAATCATCATAAGATTATACAACTATCATTAATATCATATATTCAAAACATATATATACATATGCATATATAAATATAACTACATGTAAAATATACAAAATGGCATACATAACAGTCATGGAATATTGTGTACATGTTATCATCATAAAACCAGTAAACACATAAATGAATTAAACACTTTTCGCAAGTATCTTTGATACCATTGTAGGGTTTTGAGCACGGAAACAGTAATTAAAAACATAAAAAAATAGAATTTTCGAAACCCACCGCAGGATCCATGCGAAAAACATATATTTAATTCGTAGATCAGATTGTTTACCTTAAGAAGGTTTACCAATTGGTTGACTAATGGAGATCCAAAGTTTGTTCAATCACCACGCATCCCGCTCTCGTGATCTACGCTCTATCGGTATTCACACGAATGTTTAAACTCAAGGATTGGATGTGTACTAGCACAAACTCTTTCTTCTTGCTCTCTCCATCTTCTCTCTTGGTGGCTAGGGTTTTAGTTAAAGTCTTGCTCGCAAAAAAATCAGCCACACAAGAGATATTATATAGAGAGTAGAAAAACGAATTATAACTCTTAACTAATTAGGAATTATTATTAATTTGAAATTCATATTTGTATTTTAATTAAGTCTCACTTAATTATTTCATAAATAAATTTCATGATTAATATTAGTAAATTTGAATATCATTATTATCTCACTTAATTATAATACAAATAAATTTCATGATTAATATTAGTAAATTTGAATATCATTATTTATCTAATTAATTAAGTCAAACTTAATTAATATTATAAATAATTCAAATTACTTTAATTTAATTTAAATCCAATTTAAATTAAATAATTCTTAAAGCATTCTTTGTGTGTGACCCTATAGGTTATTATTACATTGGAAACGAATTTAAATCTAATTTAAAATCATAAACAATGAGCGGCTTCTAGTAATACATCATTGCTACACAAGTAATAATATTTGAATCGGTGATCAATTAAACCTTTCGGGAATAATGTACAATGTAATATAATCCCTTTAACCACATATTATAGATTAAACTAGAGGCATGTAATGTGTCATCCTCATCAATGTTTAATCCAGGTTTCCTTGATCAATGAGTAGACTATCATATCAAGTCAACATTTTAGCGTGGCCACGCATTTCGTAGTCTAGCTCACACAAGAGGCCAATAATATCACTCTTAAAATAGAAGGGTTAAATCCCTTCTAGATCATTCATATCTCTCATAAGATTCATAATATACCCAATGTCCATTTTTATCATTACCCGGTCAAGAATAACTTTTAATGGAATCAATGTATATTAATTCTCGTATAGAAATATAATGACTTCAGATCTAAGGACCATTACATCATTATCACTGTAAGAATTACTTATGACACAACAAACATGTAGAACATCACATCGGGTCTGTCCAGCACCATGTACATGTACATCTGCCTGTGTCTTTGACTTTAGTATCACTATACCTATGATCAATAAGATGTGATCATCAGTCAACAAACACACTTATCTTAATGCATTATTATTGTCCTTTAATAATAATACTCGACTAGGGACCTTTAGGAATATTGATACTATTCTCGTAATCTCATTTCTAAGTCACGTACTTAAAAATATAGAATTGCATATCATATTCCAAGGACATTTATTAATCTAACATTTATATCGCAGTAAATTAAGAATTAATAAATTATAAAGAGAATAATCGATAGAACATAAACATTAATAATCCTAATTTCTTAAACTAAAACATCATAGTGTTGTCTCTAGGGCACAAACATTAACAATCATCACTTATTGCTCAAGTGATATTTATTCTGAATCCTATTATACAAGTTTCCTACGCTATTCTAATTCCAGAATAGTTCAATATTTTACATATCCAACTGCATATGATTATGCAAATATTGATTTCCCTATTCTCAGTTTAGAATAAAAAATGTTTTACATATCGCTGAATTAAATGCTTATTATGCAAGCACTCTCTCTTATTTTATGTTCAGAATAGTTAAATTTTTTTATCATGAAATTACTTGATTTATAAATGTTTTGGATTTTGAGAAAAATGATTTGGTTGCGAGTATTCCTGCCCAAATGAATGGGAGAGTAAAAATTTATAAGGGTGTCGAGTATTATGACCCCTTTCAATAACATGTTTTAAGATTGGATGGTTACCGGTTACAGCATAGGTGATCAAGACATCAGTCCAGCTGTAATATCTTGCAAGGCGAATATATGCCTTTTCTGGCGCCCTATAGGTACGGTATGACTGTGGGATACCGGTAGTACCTATATTTACGTTATGGCTGCGGGATACCGGTGTTGTTTCGTGACTGATCATTAGGAACAACATGAAATATAATTAGTTCCAATCTAAACTGTTGTTTCTAAATTGTTTTGATAATCAGAGAATAGATGATTTATCAACTGTTTCTGTTTAAACAATAGGGTGAAATGCAGTTTTGATTCAGTTTCTGATTGATGTCGTTATTTAGGTTGTTAAATATCAAAGGTCGTATTAGTATAATGATTAATATTGACTTTAGTATGGGATGTTGTGAGCATCAAGGTTCGTATTGATATCTAATTTGATATGACATCAAAATGAATATTAATATCAAGAGTTCGTTGAATAAAGTTTATGATTCATTCCATAATCATTGTTTCATGTCAATGTTGTTTACGATATTTCCGTAAAAACTGTTTTACGAGTTCTATTCTCGTCAAGATTCAAAGTATTGTTGAAGCATTTCGCTCGAAAATATCAAAAAGGTTTTTGAATATAGTGAGAAAGAATTATCCAATTCATTAATAAATTTTCCGATTCAGCAATTATGTTATTAAATGTTCTGCTTTAGTGCAGATGTCGGTTTTTATATCAAAAAAATCATATATGCTATAATGAACTTGCTGAGCATTTCTTTCGCTCATACTTGCCTGTTTTTAAATTTAACCTCTAGTGAGGATTAGCTGGCGTAGTTTGACTGTATAATTTGAGAAAGCAAAGACGAAGCTTTTAGAAGATGGTTGGTCCAGGGTTTGTGAAACTAAAGTAAGTTCTATGGTATAAAATTGTTTATATTATATATATTGTAAGTGTATTATTGTGTTTAGTATTGAGTTAGAATTTGTGGAAAAGAGTTTTAAAAGAAAAGAAAAAAAATTATTTATGGAATTTGAATATCTTATTTCTAGAACTGTAACCTGAAAAGATCTTGGTATAGTTTGGGGTCACAGATGCTATATTTCAGTTGCTGGCATTTATTTATTGATTAAACGGGTTAATTTTGGATTGAGGTTTCATAGTAGTGATGACCAAATCCTCTGACCCCAGATTTAGGGGCGTTACATTCACAGCTCTCTATCTCCATCTTGATTCGCCTTTTCAGTGTTGAATCTATCAAAGAAAGATACTCGTTTAGTTAAATTACATCATACACGTATCTCAAACTGAACCACGTAGCCCTTATTGTCTACCCATACGATTCTATTTGACTCGTATATATAATTATTCAACAAATAGAGTTCAAGTAATCACGTAAATCACATAGCACATAATGCGCATAATTAATTTAGGCTTATAATTATTTTTAGAAACGATACTAGACCTATATTCGCATTACAAACAGTGTTTGACTCGATTCCTATTTTTTCAGGATTTATTTGACTCGTATTTATTAATAACAAGGTCTGAAAATGAATAAGTATTATAAACCGACTCGCTCTAGAAAGAAATTTTGATTTATAACTATTTTAATGGAATCGGGTCATTTTTCTGAGTCTAGGGGTCTTCATTTGGATTAAATTGGATAAACAGTTTAATTATTACACAACAAACAAGAATTAATCAATTATTAATCAATTATAATAATTATTCACAATTAATTAAACCTCAATTATATTCTTAAATAATTATATAGGAATTATCATATTTTAAAATAAATTTTCCCTAATTTTTAAAATTAAATATAATTTATTATTAATTATTCACTTAAATTGATTAACTATAAATAATTGATCACTTTAATTAAATAATTAGTAATTGAGAAAAAATAATTAAATAAATACATAAATAAATAAATTTCAAATTTATGAAATAAGGAAATAATTTATAATTATTTACAAAAATAAATCAGATAATTAATCATATTATTTATTGGATTTTTCTTAAATAAATAAAACTATTTTTCAGAACTTTATAAAAATAATGTAAATTAATAAATCAGAAACAAATTTCCAAAAATCAGGAATGGGTTTTGAAAATCAAAATTGGGTCATGATTAGGTTGAAATTCGGGTTGGGGGAAGCTAACCGGGTCGGGAAGAACTCCGACCGGTTTCTGGAAATATTCCAGTTTCCGGTAGTTCTTCGCCAGGACTCCGGCGAGTTCAAATCCTGGGCAAAATAGGATGATTTCGCTCCGTTCTTGCTGCAAACTTATTCCAATTCACTTCTACAATACAACTACACGATCTGTTATCACCAACGTCGGCTGTATCATCTTCTCCGGCGAAAATCAATCAAAAATCGGTGAGAATCCGACGAAGTCGTTTTCAGTCGAGTCGAACCCAAATAACGTGATTCTAGAACCCATTTAAAGCTTTAATTATTTTTAATCACTTCCAACAGTCAAAACAAATCACCAACAACTATAAATTCAAGAAAAATGAAATCAAAAACTAAAAAAAAAAAAACCCGATCATATCATTCTAGGGGTTATATAATCAATATAAATACACAAAATATTTCCTAAGATTTATATAGAACTATACGAATCATCAAAACAATCAAACGATTCCTCGAACTCAAAAACCAAAATTCAAGCCAAGAACACAAAATTCGATTTTAACAATTAACCAACCTCAGTTGATGATGTTAGTATCACTAGATTCGTCTCTTCAAATGGATGATTTTGGTTACTAAAGCGAAAACAGTGGTTCAATAAATCTTCTGAAATCACGATTTGATCTTCACTCTCCTTCAAGAACAAGAACTTCACCAACACTCATAATTTCTATTTTCTAATTTTTTTGTAATTAATTAATAATTAATCAGTAATTAATTAGTTATTTATACTAGTAAGAATAATACCCCTAAATAAAATTAAGGCCCTAATTATACATCTAATAAAATTAATTGGCCCCAATTTTTATAATTTGTGGGTATTAATATTAAATTTTTAAATATTTAATAAATACAAAATATATGCCAAAAATTTCCAAAAATTGGGAAAATTACAAAAATGCAAAGAAAAATGATATTTGATAATTTCATGATCCTATAAAAATAAAAGTCGTTTTTCGCAAAACGAGAAAATTTGTAAAACGTCTCGATGTTCAGAATATCGGTATGGTATAGGCCATACTTGGAAAAATAAGGCCAATGATTTTATATGAAGTAGCATCTATTAAAACACTGTTTGGGCCGTACAACTTTTGATTTAAAAGCATTTAACTAAAATTAAACACTCGATAATTACCCCAAACACGTTCTGATCGAAACAGATTACACGTAACACATAACAGCTAGGGTTTTATAACTCAATACACTTATTGACATATTTAAACACATAAATCATCTTTATTAAGATATAATACAAGCGTAATTTCTCGGTCGTTACATCCTCCCCCCCCTATTAGGATTCTATCCTCAGAATCTCGCTAGGAAAAATAACTAGGGATACTTTTCTAACATTTCACTTTCAAGCTCCCAGGTTGACTCTTCAACCACGGGGTTTCCCCATAAGACTCTTACTAGTGGTACATACTTATTTCTCAATACTCTCTCTTGCCGATCTAAAATTCTTAATTAGGAAAACCTTTCGTTAATTGGGAGGAAATGTGCTGACTTTGTTAATCTGTCAATAATGACCCAAATCGCATCATGATTTGCTTTGGTTCTCGGAAGTCTTATTACGAAATCCATCGTTAAGTGTTCCCATTTCCATTCTGAAATATCTAGTGGTTGTAGTAATCCGCTTGGACGTTGATATTCTGCTTTGACTCGCTGGCACGTATAACATTTACTGACCCATTCAGCCATTTATTTCTTAATGTTTGTCCACCAAAAGTTTTCCTTCAAATCTCTGTACATCTTCGTGCTTCCAGGATGAATTAAATATCTTGAATTATGAGTGTCTCGCAAAATTTCTGCTTTCAACTCCGGTACATTGGGTATCCAGATTCTTGAAGCACTCGTAAAATTTCCTTGTCATCTTTCTGGCTTGTAATTTCTTCTCCAGTCAGATTTTTGATTTCATGATTCATTACTTCCTCTTGACATCTTCTTATCTTTTCCAATAGTTTTGGCTGGAATGTCATTGTGTTATTCATTTCATTGGAGCTTTCTGGGATACGAAATTCAGTTTCCAATTTATTGAACTCTCTGATCAATTCTTCTGAGAATGCCGACCTATTCAATCTTTCTTTTCGACTCAATGCATCTGCTACAACATTTGCTTTACCTGGATGATAGTTGATTGATATTTCGTAGTCTTTGATTAGCTCTAGCCAACGCCGTTGTCTCATGTTGAGTTCTTTCTACGTAAAAATATATTTTAGACTCTTATGATCTGTGTAGATTTCATATTTCTCACCATAAAGATAATGTTACCTAGAGTTTCAGTGCGAATACAATAGCTGCTAGTTCCAAATCATGTGTCGGGTATTTTTGCTCATGAGGCTTTAGGTTTCTAGAAGCATATGCGATTACATTTCCATGCTGCATTAATACACATCCAAGTCCTCGATAGGAAGTGTCGTTATAGGTGACGAAGAGTCCTTGATCATTAGGTAACACATGTATAGGGGTTGTTACTAGTCGATTCTTCAATTCTTGAAAACTTTCTTCACATTTTTCATTCCATACAAACTTTTCATTCTTCCAAGTCAACTTGGTCAATGGTGTAGCTATTCGCAAAGTCTTTAACAAATCTCCTGTAGTAACCAGTTAATCCCAAGAAACTTTTAACTTCCATCGAGGTCTTTGGTCTTTCCCAATTTAAATTAGCATCAATCTTTGCTAGGTTAATTTGAATTCCCTCAAGACTGATTATGTGACCTAGGAACTGCACTTCCTTTAACCAGAATTCGCAATTCAAAAATTTCACATAAAGTTGTTTCTTCCTCAAGGTTTCCAAAGTGATTCTCAGGTGCTCTGCATGCTCTTCTTCAGTCTACGAGTATATCAAGATGTCATCAATAAATAGAATGATAAATTTATCCAATTACTTTTTAAACACTCTGTTCATCAAATCCATGAACACTGCTAGTGCATTGGTCAATCCAAACGTCATCACAAGAAATTCGTAATGTCCGTATCTCGTTCGAAAAGCAGTCTTAAGAATATCTTTTGTCTAGGTCTTCAACATGGTGATAACCCGATCTTAAATCGATTTTCGAAAATTATGCTGCTCCTTTTGTTGGGGTTAAACCCAATAGGTAGTATGGTCTTGGTGATAGAAAACATAATTGAATTCGGTAATAATTGTATGGATAGACAATTATTATCATAATTGAGTTGGGTAATAATTGTATGTGTTGACAATTATTATTATAATGAGAATGGGTAATAATTGTATGAGTAGACAATTATAATTGTAATCAGATTAGGTATGTCTTGTTGGCTAAGTTTGTGATGGCTATATATACATAGTCATGTTATTGTTTTGATGTATGCTTGAGTATTGTTTGACTTAAGTATCGCTTGATTGAATACCGTTTGGTGAGATTGATTATATTATTGATAATTATTTTGATTAATAATACAAGTTGGGACATGGGTTTTTCCGCGTCATATATTGAGTAGTGTGTTTTGTATTATTTGTTTGGTTCTATACTTGTGTGTGTTCCCCCTAACAATTGGTATCAGAGCCAAGGTTCATGATGGAGAAGGTTGGGGGATTTGAAATTGAATTGTTTAATGGAAGAAACAATTTTACCTTGTGGCAAAATACGGTAAAAGATCTGTTAATTCAACGAGGGTTATATGTGACTCTCGGAGGGAAGAAGCCTACTGAAGTTGATGATACAAAGTGGGGAGACATGAAGTTACGTGTGGCATCAACGATCCGGTTGGCCCTTGCACCGGAAATCAAGTATGATGTTCTTGAAGAGGACAATCCCAAGAATTTGTGGGAGAAGTTAACGAAGACTTATCACTCAAAGTCTTTGGCCAACAAGTTGTTTCTCAAGAAAGATTTGTTTGGGCTCAAGATGGAAGAAGACGGAGATTTAAGAGATCATCTGAATCGCTTTAATGGCTTAATCAACCAGCTAAATAATTTGGATGAAAAATTAAAGGATGAGGACAAAGCTATTCTACTACTAGTGTCTCTACCGAAGAAGTATAATACTGTGATGACTTCTTTATTGGTTGGGAAAACGAAGTTAGATTTGGATGAGACTATTGTTGTTCTTCTGGAGGCTGAAAGATTGATGAAACAAGAATCGAGTGACACATCTGATGGAAGTGCATTTGTGGTACGTTCGCGTGACACGGAAAAGAAGTATGCTAAGAAACATAACCCTAATATCAATTGTTTTTATTGTGAGGAATTGGGTCATATACAATTTATGTGTCCAAAGGCAAGAGAAGACTTGAGAGAGTTGAAGAAAAATCGAGGGGGTAGTGTTTCACTTGTAGAAGCTGATGAAGATGTTCTTCTAGGTTCAAGAAGAAAAAGGGATCAAAAGAAGAATGGGTGCTTGACTCAGGATGTTCTCATCACATATGTGGTAGGAGGGAGTGGTTCTCGTCCTATAAAAAGTGTGAGGGAAAGATTGTAACTTTACCGAACGGTAAAACGGTGAAGGTTGCTGGCATTGGTGAGGTAACAATGAAACGTCACAACGGTCGTGTTCAGAAGTTAACTCAAGTAAGATACATACCGGAGTTAAATCGAAATCTGATTTCGTTGGGTAAATTAGTTGATTTGGGATATACTGTTATGATGAAGAACAGTATGTTGAAAGTCACTAAAGGAGATTTAGAGATACTCAAAGGTCGAAAAGATAAGAGAAATCTTTTTGTACTAGAAGGAGGGGTTATTGTTCGAGGGGAGGTATTGGGTGATCGACGTCGATGGCTTGATGGTGACCGTTAATTCGGTTGTGCATGAAATCATATTGTGTTGAAGGGGAGGATTGTTGGGGTTAAACCCAACAGGTAGTATGGTCTTGGTGATAGAAAACATAATTGAATTGGGTAATAATTGTATGGGTAGACAATTATTATCATAATTGAGTTGGGTAATAATTGTATGTGTTGACAATTATTATTATAATGGGAATGGGTAATAATTAGTATGAGTAGACAATTATTATTGTAATCAGATTAGGTATGTCTTGTTGGCTAAGTTTGTGATGGTTATATATACATAGTCATGTTATTGTTTTGATGTATGCTTGAGTATTGTTTGACTTAAGTATCGCTTGAGTGAATATCGTTTGGTGAGATTGATTGTATTATTGATAATTGTTTTGATTAATAATACAAGTTGGGACGTGGGTTTTTCCTGCGTCATATATTGAGTGTGTGTTTTGCATTATTTGTTTGGTTCTATACTTGTGTGTGTTCCCCCTAACACCTTTCAGTTGATCAAATAAGTAATCGATTTGTGGCAAAAGGTACTTATTCTTGATAGTTAATTTGTTCAGCTCACGATAGTCAATACATATTCGCATACTGCCGTCTTTCTTCTTTACGAACAATACTAGTACACCCCATGGGGATACACTAGGCCTTATAATTCCTCTATCGAGAAGATCTTGTTATTGCGTTGCCAGTTCTTTCATCTCAATAAGTGTCATTTGATACAGAGCTTTTGAAACTGGTTCAATACCTGGTGCCAAATCAATGGTAAATTTGATGTATCGATCCGGAGGTAGTCCTGGAAGTTCATCTGGAAACACATCGGGAAAATTCACATATCACAGGAATATCCTCGATCTTCGGACTTTCTTTTTCCGTGTCCAACACATAGGCTAGATAAGCTTTATATCCTTGGCGTATCAATCAGTTTTGTCTGCATTATCGTTAAAAAAATTTACTTTTGTTTCTCGCCTTTAAACGTTACCGTTGTATTTTCTTCAGTTTCGCAGATTCACTTTCTTATTTGCTCAATCGATCTAGGCATTGCTACCGGCTAACCAATCCATTCATAAAATAACATCAAATTCTCCTAACTTGAAAGGTATCAAGTCAACTGAGAAATGATGTCCTGCTATTTTCGATATCGCACCCTGGACACACTCGATCCACCGTAATTTGATCATCGTTTGCTAGCTTTATAATTAAGGTTTTGTCCAACTGTTGGATTTCACAATACAACTTATGGATAAATTCTTCAGAAATAAAGATCTTGTGGCTCCAGAATCAATCAATACTTGTGCATCTATAGAATTCACAGAAAGCATACCTGCAACAATATTTGGACTATGCAGCTTCTTTCATTGATATATTAAAGGTCCTTGCCCTAGGCTGATTCCGCTGTGGTAGTGGAGGTAAATGTCAAAACCCTTGGAATACTAGCTGCCATGGCTGCTCCTCTACAGTCTTTAGTGATGCGTCTCTTTCTTCCATATTGGAAACAAGTGACTTCTATTTTCCCTGTTGGGCATTCCCCATAGTAGTGTCCCTTCTACTTGCATTTGAAATACGTGACATTTGGCTTATTACAGATCTCTGTATGCTTCTTCCCACATGTTCTGCAATCTGGTATTGGTGGTCTGATGACTCTCTGTTGATTTGGGGATGGGAGTTGGTTGCCCGTTCTCTGATTGCCCTGTTCTGTCCTTCTAAAATTTGCATTTGTCCGGGCTTGAAATCCCGACCTCTTGTTGGAACGGTTCTGAAAACTTCCCGGTCCCTTTTCCTTTTGGGACGCTTCACTTTCTCCTTCAATTATCATGGCCTTTTGAACTACAGTTGTATACGTCGTAAGTTAGAACACTGCCACTCTGCTACTGAATCCACGGCTTTAATCCCTGTTGGAATCTCTTAACCCGCTTCTCATCGGTATCTACCTGCTCTGGAACAAACCTAGCCAATTCAATAAATTTGGCTTCATAATCAGTGACCGACAATTTCTTTGCTTCAACTCCAAGAACTTAATTTCCATCTGGTTTTTCATATAACGAGGAAAATACTTCTCCAGAAAAAGCTCGGTGAATCTATCACAAGTTATGACTCCCTCACTTTCTAGCGCTTTCTTGGACTCCCACCAGTGGTTAATTTCTCCCTTCAAGAAGTAGCTTGCGAAATCCGTCTTCTGATCTGCTTCCACTTTAACCAACGCAAACGCTTTCTCCATCTCTTTTAACCAGATCCTTGCCTTGGTAGGATCTGCTGAACCTTCAAATTCTGGAGGCTTTACCGACTGGAACTGTTTGAAAGTAACAACATGTACAACTGGTGGGGGTTGTGGCTCTGGACGAAGTGGTTGCTTGTAACATCTGTTATTGGAACTGCTGTTGCTGTTATTGCATTTGCTGCTGCATCATCACCATTTGTAGTTGCATTAGGTGAAACATTTGGTCCATGTGGTGGTTATTGTTGTTTTAGCCTTCGGTATTGTCATTGGATGACTCAGTTCTGGTTTTTCTTTTTGGTGCCATGTTTCTGATAATAAAACAAATGGTTCTTTTAATAATAATTTATTAAATAGGTGATAATAAATAAGGAAACAATTTGTATGGTATTAAAATAGGAAATTTAAACAGTTGATATTGGAAAGAAAACAATTTACTAGATATCTAAAACAAGAAATTAAAATAGTTCAGTATTTAAATAAATCATTAGGAAATAATTGAAAATTTTGGAATAAATGGTACAACATTATTTTAAATAAAAACAACATTTAAGATATGGAAGAACTATAAAACAATAATGTAAATGTAAATACTTTAAAGACTTGAAATATTTAAAATAAAAGAAAAAGTTGGAAAAAGTTTATTTTATATATATGACACCAGCTACAGCTGTTAGTGCTTGATACAAAAGGGTCTACATCTGATCCATCATAGCTACTGCTGCTACATGTCAAAACTAGATACGACACACATACAAGCCTAATCACACTATACTATGCTGCCTCTATCTACATATGTCACATATAGTACAACACATCTGGCTGTTTGGATGATCTCAAAATCCAGGTGGCACACGATCTATCTCCTGTTGAATCGACTCTAACACTGCCTCTGTCAATCTCATAGCTCGGTGATATACTACATCAGTACGGATGTCCTCTTGTCTCAACTCTGCATACTCCTGTAAGGCTGTCATGTAGATCTGTATGAGCCTCTCTCTCATGATGTAATCTGGCTGCAAGGCTCTCACTGGGCCAAACTCTCTGCTCTCAAACAACCCAAGAATCTCTCTACACTGATCTCTCCACATATGCATCTACTCTCTCATCCTGGCATGCTGATGGCATGACACTGTATGTGGCTCTCGGAGATCTGTCTGTGATCCTCTGGTAGGTAAAGGTATCGGCTGGTCAATCACCTTGTCCACGAACTCGACAGGCGGAAACTGATAAACTCCGGGCACAGAGCATAAATAGCTATAGGTGCTGGAAATAATACTGATGGAACCTGTGGATCAATCATCTGAAGGGCTGGAGGTACATCAGGCTGTGGAAACGGAACCTCTGGCTGTGGAAACGGAACCTTCTTGCTACGGCTGCTGCACTGGCACATGTGGCTCAAGCTCATCCCATTGTGGAAAATTAATCATGTCAGGTACCTCAAACATCGGGAACTCAAGCGGTGGTAACTGAGGTATCTCTGGCTGAAAATACGGAAAAAATCAATAGGATCAGGTACCTCTAACACTGGTGGATCTGGTATCTGCTCTGGAGCTTGTGGTGCTAGCTTCCTGCGGTAGTGGTGGTGGTGGTGGTGGTGGAAATAGTGGAAACACATGTACTGATACTGGTGGTAATGCTAGTCCAGATACTGTCCTTATTGACGAAGATGCTGAAGCCATCTGACAGAATAACCATAATACAAGAAAAGGTCATTTCCCATTCCTAGAAATTACAATTTCCTAATCTAAGAAACTAACTAAACCCTAATACCATTATTCCTATCTTATGTGATCTTCATAGCTTATCTTAACTCTAATGTTCTTGTTTTTAGGGGCCAAAACCTAAGCTCTGATGCCAACTGTAACACCCTCCAAATCCGGGATATAGATTTGGGGTATTACTATCACTAACTACCTTACTAACCTGTACAATAATAATATAAACATATAATTACCCCTTATTATTACTACCCAGGATCTTTAAAGGTTAAGTTGTAAAAACAAGAACAACTTACCAACATATATTACAACAACTCAAATAAACGGTCTTACAAAACTTCTTTATTTACAAACCAGTTATCTATATAAATTTTAAAGTAAACTTCTTTTACTCAAACCACAACTACAACTTATCCTGTTACACCTGCTCTGGCATCTCAAAACTCTCTTCTGGAATTGGAATAAACACTTTTGGTGCCAGAGGGTCCCGCTTCTTGACTACTTGGGTTCAGATGGGTTTCATTCTCAACTTTAACTGAAAAACAAGGTGAAAAACAATAATAGGGGTGAGCCAAAATTGCTCAACAAGCCTGCAATATTTATATATATAGTGTAAAGAGAGAAAGTTAAATGAATCGGTAATATGCAGGTTTGAACAACCATCTGTTTATGTAGTGAGCAATGAAAGCCATTATTGGCGAGTACCTAATAAACTAGACTGGACACAAAAACCAACATATGCACTATAACCTACTGATCAGTCAGGATATAGCGCGGATCTATACCCAACTGCATAGACCCACCAATATATATGGTACCCAGGCACTATGGCCTAAGAATCAAGCATTCGGTTCATACCTGGCCCGCATCGTAACCATCCAGTCCATAGCTTAGCATCCGGAACAATCGGTATATTTTCGATGTATCCCAATATCGGAATATATCAGAGTATATGTATATGTGTGTATGTAACTATTGGAATATGAATAGAGGGTTCAATTAATAAGGAGAAATCAGGATTTGAAATGAAATTGGAACAAAGGAATAACAATTATGTATCAGTATTTGTGAACAAGAATTATCAGGGTATAACTGTCATGGAAAGTTGGAAGCAATTCACTATTCTAAACTTAGAATATAGGAAAAACTTGCCTGGTATATGTTTTTCCTCTGGTAGTTCACAGCTCTCTATCTCCAGCTTGATTCGCCTTGTCGGTGTTGAATCTATCAAAGAAAGATACTCGTTTGGTTAACTTACATCGTACACATATCTCATACTGGAACAACGTAGCCCTTATTATCTACCCATACGATTCTATTTGACTCGTATATGTAATTATTCAATAAATAGAGTTCATATAATCACGCAAATCACATAGCACATAAGGAACATAATTAATTTAGGCTTATAATTATTTTTAGAATCAATACTAGACCTATATTCGCATTAACAAACAGTGTCTGACTCATTTGCTATTTTTTCGGGATTTATTTGACTTGCATTTATTAATAACAAGGTCTGAAAACGAATAAGTATCATAAGCCGACTCGCTCTAGGAATAAGTATCATTTCGATTAAATTGGATAAACAGTTTAATTATTACACAATAAACAAGAATTAATCAATTATTAATCAATTATAATTAATTATTCACAATTAATTAAATCTCAATTATATTCTTAAATAATTATATAGGAATTATCATATTTTAAAATAATTTTCCCTAATTTTTAAAATTAAATACGATTTATTACTAATTATTCAGTTTAAATGATTAATTATAAATAATTAATCACTTTAATTAAATAATTAATAATTAAGAAATAAATAATTAAATAAATATATAAATAAATAAATTTCAAATTTCTGAAATAAGGAAATAATTTATAATTATTTACAAAAATAAATCAGATAATTAATCATATTATTTATTGGATTTTTCTTAAATAAATAAAACTAATTTTCAGAATTTTATAAAAATAAAAGTAAATTAACAAATCAGAAACAGATTTCCAAAAATCAGGAATGGGTTTTGAAAATCAAAATTGGGTCATGATTGGGTTGAAATTCGGGTTGGGGGAAAGCTAACCGGGTCGGGAAGAACTTCGTCCGGGTTCTGGAAATATTCCAGTTTCCGGCGGTTCTTCGCCGAACTCCGGCTAGCTCAAATCCTGGGCAAAATAGGATAATTTCGCTCCGTTCTTGCTGCAAACTCATTCTAATTCACTTCTACAGTATAGCTACTCGATTTGTTATCACCAACGTCGGCTGTATCATCTTCTCCGGCGAAAATCAATCAAAAACTGGCGAGAATCCGGCGAAGTCGTTTTCAGTGAAATCAAACCCAAATAACGTGATTCTAGTACCAATTTAAAGTTCTAATTATCTATAATTACTTCCAACAGTCAAAATCAATCACCAACAACTATAAATTCAAGAAAAATGAAATCAAAAACTAAAAAAAACAAGAACACATTCATATCATTCTAGGGGTTATATAATCAATATAAATACACAAAATCATTCCTAAGATTAAGATAGAACTATAAGAATCATCAAAACAATCAAACGACTCCTCGAACACAAAAATTGAAATTCAAGCCAAGAACACATAATTCGACTTTAACAATTAACCAACCTCAGTTGATGATGTTAGTATCACTAGATTTGTCTCTTCAAAGGGATGATTTTGGTTACTAGAGTGAAAACAGTGATTCAATAAATCTTCTGAAATCATGATTTTATCTTCACTCTCCTTCAAGAACAAGAACTTCACCAACACTCATAATTTCTATTTTCTAATTTTTTTGTAATTAATTAATAATTAATCAGTATTTAATTAGTTATTTATACTAGTAAAAATAATACCCCTAAATAAAATTAAGGCCCTAATTATACATATAATAAAATTAATTGGCCCCAATTTTTATAATTTTTGGGTATTAATATTAAATTTTTAAATTTTTAATAAATACAAAATATATGCCAAAAATTCCCAAAAATTGTGAAAATTACAAAAATGCAAAGAAAAATGATATTTGATAATTTCATGATCCTATAAAAATAAAATTGTGATTTTTGTAGGGCTTTTGACACCGAAGGGGCCCGAAAAAAGTTATTTTTCGCAAAACGAGAAAATTTGTAAAACGTCTGGATGTTCAGAATATCGGTATGGTATAGGCCATACTTGGAAAAATAAGGCCAATGATTTTATATGAAATATCATCTATTAAAACGCTGTTTGGACCGTACAACTTTTGATTTAAAAGCATTTAACTAAAATTAAACACTCGATAATTACCCCAAACACGTTCTGATCGAAACAGATTACACGTAGCACATAACAGCTAGGGTTTTATAACTCAATACACTTATTGACATATTTAAATACATAAATCATCTTTATTAAGATATAATACAAGCATAATTTCTCGGTCGTTACATCCTCCCCCCCTTATTAGGATTCTATCCTCAGAATCTCGCGAGGAAAAATAACTAGAGATACTTTTCTAACATTTACAATTAACCAAGCTCAGTTATGATGTTAGTATCACTAGATTAGTGTCTTCACAATGATGATTTTGGTTACTAGAGCAAAAATAGTGTTTCGGTAAATCTTCTGAAATCACGATTTGATCTTCGCTCTCCTTCAAGAACAAGAACTTCACCAACACTCTTAATTTCTATTTTCTAATTTTTTTATAATTAATTAATAATTAATTATCAATTAATTAGCTATTTATACTAGTAAAAATAATAACCTAAATAAAATTATTTGCCCCAATTTTAATAATTTTTGGTTATTAATTTTAAATTTTTAAATATTTAATAAATATAAAATATATGCCAAAAATTCCCAAAAATTGTGAAAAATACAAAAATACAAAGAAGAATAATATTTGATAATTTCATGATCCTATAAAAATAAAAATGTGATTTTTGTGGGGCTTTTGACAGCTGAAGGGGCCCGGAAAAGTCATTTTTCGCAAAACGAGAAAATTTGTAAAACGTCTGAATGTTCAAAATATCGATATGGCATGCAAATCGATTCATTAGGACTTAAACAACTCTCTATTCGTCATCACCACACTCAAATTAATATCAACTTATCAGATAACAACAGCTCAACCTAAGGGATCATGGAATATGCATGCACATGCGACTATATGAACTCTCATAAAAACACAAATAAAAATGTCATATATGAACAACCATGCAAAAATTTGAATGAAATACAACTAAACATGCAACATGATTCTATATGAATCTATATGAACACACACAAACTAATCCTTACATTATCACCCGCAAACTTAAAATTTCAATGTCCTCATTGAAGGTAATAATAAGGATACAAGGCATACCTAGTTAGCAAGAGGATCGCCCTCTTCGGGTGGAGGATTAGGTGGCCAATCAACCTCGACACCAGTATCTCGGAAAACAGGTGCGAGAGCGTGTGTCAATTCTTCACCAAAACGTCGGTGGATGTCATGCATGGCCTCAATACGCCCTCATCACCAACACTAGTCCAATCAACTGCCTACTACACATAAAAAGAACCCTCTGTAGGCAGGAGAGGAACCGCCCGGTCACCCTTTAGATTATCATATATGGATAAATGTCAACCCCTTATCAGGGGGTGCACCTGAAAATGCATAACTCAAATGACCTGGCAGCGGTTTGAGCCCAAGTGTGGGAGCTTCTTCAATAGACGGCTCGAGATGCTCCTGAGAAATTTTCAGCTCCGCTAACCCAAGTGAATCGAATGGCATATCCAACTTCCTCTTCCATGGAGGTGCATTCAAAACCTGTAGTTGCTCTGCTCCTTCTTCATCTTTAATAAATGATTCCCCTATTAAGGATCTCTCTAAGGTATCTGACTTTGGCAATTTCTCAAGCTCTGAATTCATGATAGAGTCGACCCGCTCTACTTTAAAGCACTGCTCTTTATCTGTGGGTAACTTTATTTCCTTGAACACACTAAAAGTGACCTTCTAATCTTTAACCTTCATCGTAAGCTCTCCTTTTTGCACATCGATCATAGCTCATCCTATAGCAAGAATGGTCTCCCCAAGATAATGGGAATCTTCTTATCTTCCTCAAGGTCCAGAATTACAAAATCAGCAGGGAAAATGAGTTTGTCCACCTTAACCAAGACATCCTCCACTATTCCTCACGGATAAGCGATGGAACGATCAGCTAGTTGTAATGACATGTATGTCGGTTTTGGATCAGGTAGACCAAGCTTCTTGAAGATAGACAAGGGCATCAGATTGATGCTTGCTCCCAAATCATATAAACACTTGTTGAATGACAAGTTTCCGATGGTGCAAGGAATAGTGAAGCTTCCAGGATCTTTAAGCTTCGGAGGCAACTTCTGTTACAGCATAACACTGAATTCCTCCGTAAGAGCAACGGTCTCTAAGTCATCGAGCTTCACTTTCCGAGAGGGAATTCCTTTCATAAACTTCGCATAGCTAGGCATTTGTTCAAGAGCTTCAGCGAAAGGTATGTTGATGTGAAGTTTCTTGAAAACTTCCAAGAACTTAGCAAATTGCTTATCCAACTTCTGCTTCTGTAACCTTTTAGGAAAAGGAGTTGGAGGATAGACCTATTTTTCCCCTGTATTACCCTTAGGAGGAGTGTTGACAACAGCTTTCTTCTTTGGTTCCACCTTAGCATTCTTTAGCACCTCTTCTTCAGCCACAACTTCATTATCTGAAACTTGAGATTTTTAAGGGCTTGTAACCTTCCCAGACTTCAATGTAATTGCCTTAACCTGCTCTTTTACTTCCCTCTTCCCTGGAACTTCTGTGTCACTAGGGAGTGTACCAGGTTGTCGATTCAACAAAGTATTGGAAATCTGCCCAATTTGATTCTCCAGATTCTTGATAGAAACCTCTTGGCTCTTGTACATGAGCCTCAACTCCTCCAATTCAGATTTTTTATTAGGTTGACTTGTACTTCCATGCGGTAGTTGTTGAAGTTGGAAGTTGTTGTCTTAGTGCATACTGTTGTTGATAACCAGGAGGGTTGAATTACTTTACTGCATACTGCTGATAAGGCTATTACACCGCATTCTGAATGTTTCTCCAGCTGAAGTTAGTATGATTACGGTTGTTGGGATGATAAGTGGCTGGAACTGGTTGTTGCCACCTCTGAAAGTTGCTCACAAACTGAGCTGATTCACTAGATATAGCGCATTGCTCCTTCGCATGAACACATGCACACAACTCACAAATACTGGCTATCTGATTAACTCCATAGTTGGCCAGATAATCGATCTTCATAGACAACGCCTTTAGTTGAGCAGTGATAGTCGTAGATGTATCCACTTCAAGACCTCGTGCTACCTTTCCCTATGGTAATCTCTAGGTTGGATACTGATATTCATTAGCAGCCATCAGTTTAATTAGATCATAAGCTTCCTCATAGCTCTTTGCCCATAATGCTCTACCTGATACTGCATCGAGCATAGGGTCTTGACTGTGCTCTCAAACCGTTATAGAAGCAATTGATGATCATCCAATCAGGCATTCCATGATGAGGACACTTCCTAAGCATCTCCTTGTAGCGCTCCCAAGCTTCACATAGAGATTCTCTTGATTGCTGCACAAATTGAGTAAGAGCATTCCTGATTGCAGCTGTCTTCGCCATAAAGAAGAATTTAGTGAGAAACTTTTGAGCAAGATCTTCCCAAGTAGCAATCGAACCAGCTTATAGAGAGTGTAACCAACTCTTAGCATTGTCCCTCAGAGAGAATGGGAACGGTCTCAGTTTCACCGCATCCTCAGACACACCATTGAACCTGAAGGTATCGCAGATCTCTATGACATCCCTAATATGCGTATTGGGATCTTCCATTGGAGAACCCCCAAACTGGACTGAATTTTGTACCCATTGAATCGTGCTAGACTTGATTTTAAAGGTATTAGCAGCAATGGCTGGTCTGACAATGCTAGACTGAATGTCATTGATTTTCGGTTAAGAATAATCCTTCAAAGCTTTCGGATTCGCTGTTGGTTCTCCCATTGCAATAAAAACTAGAGTACCTGAAACACACGACTAAAGTAAACCTTGTAAGAAAATAATTCAAGTCAGTGAACTTTAACGACCACTGATGACAAGCACATAAAATAAATTAAACATTCGATCCTCGGCAGCGGCGCCAAAAACTTGTTAGGGCGAAAACACGCACTAAAATTACACGCAAGTATATGCGTTCGCAAGTAGTATAAGATATAAATCAGATTCGTACCAACAGAGACTCTTTTTAGTTAACTTAAGATTATGCACATATGCAACAATGGTATGGCTATCGCCCAATGCCAAGACAATAACAAGTTGAGATGCTTATAACTAAGATTAAACTAACATGCAATTAACTAAGAATAAACGTGATTAAATTAACTATATGAGATAAATATGGGATTCTAACTTCATTACTACTTCATTCAAAGTCATTATTCCTGACCTTAGCATGCAATGGTGATGACAACTAATCAGATAACACGAAACTAGTAAACGCCAATTATTGTTGTACGAATACCCTACTACCAGACATTCACAAAAGAGATAGAAGCTGAATAGACACCAATTATGTTAAGACCCTATATGTCTATAAAATTTGACAACATAAAGGTTTAATGAACAAGTTATCTATCGTGATTACTATAGGGCAAGTAAGATGGTTAAAATTACCTACGAATCATGTATAATAAATACATGAACCTATGGTAGTATGGCAAGTTCTAAACCTCTATATTCACTTTTGCTTCAGTAGAGATTAACACACGCTATCTTATATGTTACCTATGCATATAAGACGAATAAGCACAACCAATACTAGGATATCAGTCAATCACCACACACCAAGATATTGAAACAAATTAACTATAGAATTCCTTAAGTAAATCCGTTAGAATCCCATGACAACGATTAGTTCATAATCGAACTCATCATCACCATGGGTTCTAATGAAAACATGATAATAAACAAGATAAGAGTATTAGGGTTCAAAGATAAATCGAAAAAAAACATTTGAAGTACAACTATAATAAAGAATATAAACGTCTTCTTCTTCATAGTCGACTTGTGCTCTTCTAGGTCTTCGTTTTTCTCTCCCTGGACTCCCTTGTTATTAAAAAATGTTGAATTAGGGGTTTATATAGGCTTCAAGACGTCATGGGCCCTCAAAATCTCATAATTCAAGTCAAATCAGGAATCTGGCTCGGACACCTGGAGCGGTCCGCCCCGTATGGGAGCGCAGGCGTGCTCACTTTCTATTTTTTAGCGTGGCAGCCCCGCTTCCCAGTGCGGGCGCGCCGACCTCCTGTTCTTATGGCTTCATTTTCTTCTTTTTATTGTAACTTGAGCTCTATTTGTCAGAATTTGGCGATCCAATAGTCCACGTGAAGTTATAGAGATTCTCTTCAAATGAGAATGGTCTTGGATTTAGATTCTGACCTCCTTCTAGCATATTTCCTTGAAAAGCTCATTTATTAATCCAACTAATGCCTAAGATACAAAAACACAAAAACACATCAAAAATACCAACAACTTGAGTCCAAAACACCAACTTAAGCCTGTAATGAAGTGTACCAAGTAGATATAAAATTTACTTATCAATAGCCTTAGAAATAATGTACATAAGGTAACTTCTTTAATTACAACTCAACTGTACTTTACAGGATCTTAAACAATTATTCGTAACCTCTACATGAAGTTACAATAATTACTACTAGCATCGTATACCTATCTGGATACTCTGGTCCACCTGAGACAAAGTTGTAAGGGATCCTCCCCACTATTTCAAGAGACTAAGCCCCACGTTAGCATACTAGTAATCTGTTGTGTTGTGACATTTAAAAGAAAGCAAGATTGAGCAATAATACACAGGCCATAATAATCAACAGTATGAAAAGACTGCTAAAGAAATTATATTAATCTGTATAAGGATATGTATTTATTCAAAGTAGTTGTCTTGGTGATACACACCTCTTTTAAAAACAATTCTTTGATTGACTTATTAGTCTGCAAATACCTTAATGGTAAACCCAGCACCTAGGCTTTGGTTATGGTATTGCATCTAAATTCCAACTGGAAGAATAGGATATTCACTGAAGCCACCGCTTATGATGATCAGTCATAAGACGGAAATCAGTAACCTTTTCTACTAGTAGAAGGACGACACCTTCGTATCCTGGTTATCACCGTTGCCGCATTCGGACTATGTGTCCCATTTCGGGTATGCACACACATCACAAGATCCTGAGTACACAGAGTACTTTCAGTCTGCGGTACCTTTGGTAGTCTCCCTAGTACTCATCGTACTAGAGTCTACCCCTCTAAGTCTGTTAAAGAATCCTATCATATCTCGAGAACTCGAACCACATCGAAGTTGTTGATAGAAACAACTCATCTTATATGTATATATATATGTACTTTCGAGACTTTTTGGAGGAAGTACTAAGGTAATGTGAGTTGACCATTGTCAACAGATAAATAATGAAGGGGGAGTTTCTTTTGAAACTATAATCCAAATATATAAGGTATGTCGAGATAATATTTTTCGACGATCTAAAAGTATTAGTATGATTTTCTGAAACTCAGAAAATATTTTAAAATAGGTTTTATGAATTTTAAATAATATCAAATCATTTAATAAATACTGAATAATTAAATAATAATTATTAAATAATTAAACCACGAATAGTTCTTCTTTAAAAGAATATTTGAAATAATATTTCTCAACTAATTTATGTTTAAGTAATTATATTAATCTTTAATATATATAAAATAATTGGTTTTAAAATAAAATAAACGTTGGAGAATACTTCTCCCTTTTTAAATGAATATCTGAAATAATATTCATTGTTTAGGTAATTAAATAGAGTTGAGGGAATACGATCTTTAGAAATCATTTTTAAATAAAATTCAAGATATTTTAATATTTCGCAAGAGGACATCGAGTTCCTTGGAATAAAATAGCTACGGACTTTTAATTGTCCCAAAATATCTTCGGGATAATTCCGGGGTTTATACTTTATAAAACCTGACCGACTCCCGGTCTTACAACTTATACATCACGCTCTACTGTAGCGTTAATATTCTTAAATAAAACACCTCCGGAATACTTCCGGGTTTTCATCAAATTATACTGACCGATCCTCGGTCTAAAATATACACCTCATATATATAACGCTACTCTCTAGAGTTATTGATTGGAATTCAGTAATTTTCATATACCAAAATCATTAACATATCATATGATATTAATAATCACAATTCGTAAAATATCATAATATAACATCATATATATATGGAATTTATTTGAAAACAAACACAACACACCAGTTTTAAAAGGCAGGGTTTGAAAACTTGCCTGAAGTCCAAGATACATTTCCCGACTTCCTCTCATTCCGGGTTTTCTAATCAACAAATATCATAATCTTAATCAGTATTCCTAATCTCATCACCAACTTATATTTCTAGTAAGTAAAATACTTCATAATTTTTAATATTCGACCGACTTGAAATAAGTATCAATCTTTGGTCGAAACGGACGATCAAAGTAGTCTTCTAGAGTTGACTTTACCGAATATTACTATTACGCGCCTCGCACTCTAACATTTTTAATAAATCAAAAAATAAATATTTTAATACAAAACTACATCGAGGAGCTTTTTGAGTTCTTGTAATATTTATCATAAAAGTTTCATTTTGACAAAATGAGTTTAAATAGGTGAAAAGCATTTTAAAAGCTCGGTCAACTACAGAGTTTTACTATTCATATCGCGTTCACTAAAATATTTATTTCTCTCAAACTGTTAACTCATTTGAATCACTGTTTTCGCGTGCGCGATCGAGACAAAATTTAATGGCAGTGGGTTGAGTTTAGGGTTCTTATTCCGCGCGACCTCGGCTCCGACATTTTTATAAAATTAAAAAATCAATATTTTTACTTGACATTTTTATGGCAGTTATTAAACTATATTTCTTACTCTCTGTAAAAATTTCATGATTTTTATATTCTTAAGTCGATCATTTCTATTTCCGGAGTTCATAATTCCTAGCAGTTTTGGTCATGTAAATCGTTTTCATTAAAACGGACTTAACTTTTGAACCGTAAATCGAAATCAAATGATTCAAGCGCCTAAATCGAAATCCCATTTTATACATTCTGTTTTTCTGCAGAAACTTATGTTTACATTTTGCTCGTTTTATTGACATTACGCCCACGACTCGTGTTTCGTTTTCACTCTAAATCATTAATTAACCACCATCAATCATCATACAATCATTTTAAAACTTACTCCTATCAATAACATCATGTTCTTGAGGCCACAACATCAATATTAATAACTAACTAACTAAACATCAAGAAAATTTAAAATCAATCTTCAAAACCATATTTATATCCAAGATCCTTACTTTTCTTGAAACTTAAAACTTAAACAAAGTTTGGATGAATGTTTATACCTTTCTTGGTAGCTTGGGAGGTTCTCTTCTTGATGGTTTAACCTTGGGAGGGCTTGGTTGTGCTTAAGGATCCTAAATTATGCCATGAAAATCAAGAAAACAAAAAAAGATTTTCAAAGTTACTATTCATCACCAATTTTGAGCAAGGATTTGACTATGATATACTAATACAATGGCCATGAAATTTTTCACGTACCTTGTACATAACATGAGGAAGCTTTGGTTACAATTTGGTGATTTTTAAATGAGTAGAACATGATATTTGAATTTTTCTTTCCTTAGTGTTCTTGAAATCAGCATTGTGTTTTTGAAGAGAGAGAGAGAGAGAGAATTTGCTTGGCTTCTTTGATACTTCTCATGAAATTATTGATATATGATCTTATATATATCTTTTAGTACAAAGAAATCTATCACAATCTTGCTAGGTTTCCTATTTATCAAGCTATAATACTAGCATAAATACCTTGGTTACTATTCCACCACTATTCACTAGTTAGGTTATCATTTCTATTAGCTAGGTTACTATTTGGTTATTAACCATGGTTAGTTTCTTACTCTAGTTAGCTTGTATGGTTAGCTTGTCTTAATATATTTATTTATTCGCTTACGCTTTCACTCGGTCACTTATTCGTTTTCGTAATAAATCTCCGTAAACGGTTCGCGGGGTAAATCCTCTCTTGTACGTCCTTTACATTTTGAAGTCTCATACTTGGGTTTTAATTTATAGGTTTTTAGGTTTGTAATTATATTTTAAGTCTCGTAATCCTTGACGTTTCGTAGATACGGTCGTTTTTTTCAAAGTTCGTTTTCTTCGAAAACTAATAGCGTTTGCATACACTCATTTGGTATGTGTAATCACAATATCAACTCGTAATCTTAAATTAAAAACTCGTATATAGTGTGGTCGCAAAAGTTTTTATTAAACTGCAAGGTTACTATTTATAAGGGTCTTTTACCGATGTCAAAATTTTAGGTTTTTATAGTCTTCCCCCTTAAAAGGATTCTGTCCCGAAATCAGTTTAGAAACAGGCGAGGATACGGTTCTCTCATGACAACCTCAAGTTCTCACGTTGACTTCACAGCATTTTATTTCTTCATAAAATTTCCACTCGTCCATCAAATATAATTCCGGGTACTCGTTCTTGTAGACCTATGACCTCTACACGTTACTCCACATACGCTAAGTCTGGCTTCAAGTTTATTAGCTTATTTTCAATCATATGTTTGGCGTTGGCGGTTAAATTTCCTAACAATCGATTCGTGGTACTCGTTATAAATTTGGCGACCGTTTGACGATGGTGGTAATTTATAAGCCAACTTTCTTAGTCCTTTAAAGATTTCAATCGGTCCAATAAACCTTGGGTTCAACATGTCTTTACCTTTCGAATCTCATCACTCCCTGCTCGGTAGGCACTTTCAACAATACTTGGTCTGTTATGTCGTACTCTCTGTCCTTATAGTTCTGGTCCACATAACTCTAGTGTTCATCCTAGGCTGCCACTAGCCGGGTTCTGATAAGTTCTAGGAATTTCTTTGGTCTGTTCACAAAACTATGGTCCAAGTATCCTCCGCTTACCAATTTCTTCCCAACCTAAGGGAGAACGATTCTTTCTCCTGTACAACGCTTTGTAGCCGTTCCAATGTCCGCATGATAACTCGTTATTAATGGTAATTCGATTAACGTCAATTGCTCATTTTATTTTCCTTAAAAATCTATAATATATATGATTTGTGCATCTTCTAGTGTTATGGTCCTTCAACTTATTCATTTTCCCTCCATCACTCTTACTAATGCTAGAGTTTCGTTCCTTAACGTTTGCTCATTTCGGCGCATCATCACTGTCGATTAATTTATGTAAGAAGTTCTTGTTGCATTTTTACACGCTCATCCCCTCTTACATGCTTAGTTTCGGATTTCACATTTCTTCTGGTAGGAATGTAAGGCACGTCGTGGTCTTGTTGCCAACTTGAAAGAAGCACCATTTCATACGCAATTGATTGATATGTTTTAGAATTGTGGAACGCTCAGCTTCCGTATTGGTCAAACTTCTTTAATCATTCCCTGTATAATAGTACTACGATACCTTCCGGGTCATATTCATTATTCTCGCTAGCGCATTATACGTATTCACATTTATTGGGAACTGCTACTAGTGGCCTTTAAAGGGCGTGTATGATCTTGTTTGCCTTCAGTCAGCTCTAACCATAACATTCTTCATTCTTCCACATTGTCCTTCCTAAGGGATATCAGCGATTATATTCCTCATGCTAGCGTGGTAAGTATATCTGCATGAATTTTCCGGCAACTGATAGGCGATTCTCCTAACCATTCTAAATAAAAGGCAAGTCGCTAGATAGTTCTCTCGCCCTTCTTGTCGATTTGAGAACTCTAATTCATGCCTCTGTTCATTCTTTTTCATAAAATACTTGGGAAATAATCCAGTAGTAAAATTAAATCTTGGGTCCTTGCGTGGCGCAATTGTCACGGGGTCTTTCTTTCACCCATTATCTCTTCCGTGTTCATTACAATTTTATCGGGTGAAGACCTATCGTTTGCATAATACAATAAGTGGTTTTATTGAACTTATAACTCAAAATACCAAAATAGCATGATAGCTTACTTAGTTCCCGATAATTCTTCTTCACAATTTTTTATTTTAATAAACTCTTACTCCCATTCGGGTCATTTACAAGCCACAATTGCCAAAATTTTAATCCCCGTCATTCCGTTTTCATTTTTAACCACGTCAATGACATCCCTTTTCATATTCAGTCATAACTAACATTCTCTTTAAGTTTCTAGGCATCGTTAATTCTTCCTGTTATGTTATAAGGGTTTTCTTCACATTGTCTCAACTTCAAAATTCATTCATTCAATCATTCGCATCAGTTGTTCTGAAATTTGTCATCCTCAATATATCTTTTCGTAATTTAAGTGTCGGCCACCACATTGTCCTTTCCTTGATGATAATAGTTTTCTCAATCATAGCACTTGATCAATTTGACTATAGCCTCTATCTCGTGTTCAGTGTAAGAAAAAAAATCTGAAATTTCCTCATAAGTTAAACTCTTTGTCCCTTTCAGTGCAAACTTTATCGCGATTATTCTAAAAAATTATTAGGACGCTTTATGTCACGGTCCTTAAGCTGCGTAGACGTATCATTACATTTCACTCAAAACCCTATTTTTATCGTCGAGTATTTCTAACAAGAGGCTGTTACTAATCTTACCTTCACTTTTTGAAAATCTTATTCCTCGAATTTATACATGCTTGGTCTTTCCCGAATTCATTAGTACCTATCCCTATAATGTTTCATAGAAAAGTACCTCACTAATCACGTTGCCATCCCTATTATCGTTCTTCGATAACCACGTTAAAGATCCTTATGATAATAACTAAACATGTTATTCCCTTTTTAAAATAACTTACTCATTACAATGCTCCGATTGCACCAACATAGCATTGAGTTTTCAGTATCATATTACTACAATCAATTCTCAACTATACGTCTCTTTATTCAGAAGGCAATCAGCCTTGGAAGAATGATTTTCACAATGTCGATGTAATTTAGACAATCTTAACAAGATTTCAAAATCTAATATTCGAAGAAATAATGAGCTCTGAATAAAAGAGTCGCAACACACAAAAGATTTATAACTTGGAAGAAAGAGTACAACAAGGTTTATCCTTCCATGTCCTTAGAATTTTATATTACGATATTATAAAGAATACCCCTTGAAAGCAATGATTGCTGAATAATAACATCATACGAATGGTACTTGTAAGATTTCCCCATTGACAGAATACTTTTCTTTCTGAATAATGAAAGGAATTTCGAAAAACATCCTCAACCAAAGGTTAACCATTGGGGTTTCCAAAATATGCTATTTTAAAAGAAGGAATTATATCCAATAATTAACAAGGAATTATATTGTTCTTCAATCACTTTATGATTTTAAAAGGATATTATAAATGAAGGAATATAACATTTCATGAACAAAATATTTCAAAAAACTGGATAAAAATCCTTGTTCGAGTGGGCGACCTAGTTAGGTCTCAATTAAATCATTCTTTGAAAATTTCATCAACAAATAAATTTTGCATATATAATGCACTATGGAATAATAAAAATTTGATTGGAAGTTGAACTAGCAAATTAATAACTAGTCCATATCAAGCAATATTATCAACCGGCTAAGAAAATGGCTAGCTTAATTGGTTTGGCCCATACCAACTAGCTAGGACGATTAGCTACGCTTTTGTTGTATTAATTAAAATTTCGACTAGTTAGGACATATAACTAGTCGTTCATGAGAACATATGCAACTAAGCATATTTCAGTTTGTTTGTAAAAATTTCTCAACATCCTAACCACTAAAAAAATTTGTGGCTACCCGGATGACAATTTTGAAATAAAGAATTTTCAAATTTGGGCCGAGAAAGACACTTATAACTTTGAATCGAGTGGTCTTGGCACTGGAAGAATCGATAACCTCTCATCAAATATTTCTTGCCAATAAAATGGTACACTCAGAGTTTCCCACGTTCACATACTTTATCAGATTCTTAAATAGAATTGAATTCGGAATACCAATATCAAATTGATAGTTTTGCTATGATTTCAAAGTACAATATACAATATCATCCCGAGTAGATGAAAAGGATTCCCAAGGAATCTATGGATATTAGATCATCCATATTTTTAACAATTTGTTAAATATATACAATCTCGATTGAGAAGAGTAAGTATGAAAGAAAAATCAAATGAAGTTATTCGTTATGAATATTCAGTGATGAATTGAGGAAAATTTATTAAAATTTCTTGGATAATTGAAATAAAGTATAAGTAACTCTGAGTCGAACAAGAAGATAAAAATCTATGAATGAAAGTTCATGGATCAACAAAAGACATTGGTTAAGTCCTTATCTGGAGAAAATTATTTAGGGTTGTTTGTCATATCAGAAGTTCAAGTAGAGTACTAATAGGATTTCCTGATATGACTTATCAAGGCAATGCGAATGATAAACAGTTTGGAGGGAGTAGTGTGATGGTGAGTAGATGCCAGAATAATTCATTGATTATCCTAACCCTCATCATTATCCGTCCGGGGATGATCCCATCTCTCTGTTTTCGTAATTCCATGTTTCAACTATTTTCTCCCTCAACATCATCTTAAAGTCACTTACTAATTTGAATTTTGCACGTATATATGTCATTCCGGTGTTTTACCTCGAAGACCTTTCTTAGAAATATTTCAAAAGCATTCGTTAAGCCGATAGGGGCCCGCTATGCGCATCAATTACTAATTATAAGTGTCCAGTTCCCCCTGGGAATAGATCAAAGAGATCTCTTAGGGATCTCAATGCAGTCCATAAGTTCGGTGGCATGTGTGTGTAATTGAACATACGTTACCGAATATATTAGAGGTCTACGAGTATAAATACATAGTCTATGACATCATTCCTATCAAAGAATTCTGCTCTGGACTCATCGGTCTATCCTTTTAGAAGGTTCTAAGATCGAACCATCGCTCACTGTAATCTTACACCATTTAATTGTAGACATGCCATCAATTCTCGACGCTCTTGATCTCTGAGCTAAACCATCATAACCTTACATGTTAAGTGCACTAATAATATCATGTAGTGTACTTGTCTTATGATGACATTCGTATATTACATTCAAATCTTCCTTAATGGTAATAAAAATTCTTAAGGGTATGTCGGACACTATCTCTGCTGAATTCGTTATTCATACTGTATTCAAATCCTCGTTGGTAAAATGACACCTTCAATTAGTTTGGCTCAATAACCTCAACTGTATATTAATAATTAGACTTCATGGTTCTCACATGTGATGCCCCCTCATGGGCAACCTATAAGGAACTACGAGTAACCAGGCTCGTGTTATCAAAATGAATATATGGTGTTGGTAATACCATCTTTACCCCAAATGCCCTGGAGACTCAGCTCCAATTTCTACATCCATATCCTTGCCAAATTACATATGATTCTAATTTTTTTCTTCTCATCATTCTGATAATCTCCAATGGTTCTATTAGTCACACTTTAATACCTTAAATATACACTTATCCTAACCTACACATTGGGGCTACATCCGATAGTACAATAATGAACTCTATGTGAGCTCTTACAAAATCTCGCATCTAGACAAACTCCTAACACTCTCGTCTTTAAGTAATATAACTAAATGCTCTGATACCATTTCTGTAACACCCCCAAATCCGGGGTCGGGAATCTGGGTCGTCACGCAATCCTTCCCTCATGTGTAACCTGTATTAATTCAATAATCCAATAGACCCCAATCTCACGCGTGCACACACACATACACAAGTTATATCCTTAGAAATGATGTACAAAATGTAATCTTCTTTTATTACAACTCAACTGTACTTTATAGGATCATAAAGAATTATTCGTAACATCTACATGAAGTTACAATAATTACTACTAACATCTTATACGTATCTGAATACTCTGGTCCACCTGAGACAAAGCTGTAAGGGATTCTCCCCATGATTTCAAGTTCCTAAGCCCCACAGAAGCATACTGGTAATCTGTTATGTTGTGACATTTAAAAGAAAGCAAGAGTGAGCAATAATGCTCAGCCATAATAATCAACAGTATGAAAAGACTGTTAAAGAAATTATATTAATCTGTATAAGGATATGTATTTATTCAAAGTAGTTTTCTTGGTGATACACACCTCTTTTCAAAACAATTCTTTGATTGACTTATTAGTATGCAAATACCTTAATGGTAAACCCAGCATCTAGGCTTTGGTTACGGTATTGCATCTCAATTCCAATTGGAAGAATATGATATTCACTAGAGCCACCGATTATGATGATTAGTTGTAAGATGGAAATTAGTAACCTTTTCTACTAGTAGAAGGACGACACCTTCGTATCCAGGTTATAACCCTTGCCGCATTTGAGCTATGTGTCCCATTTCAGGTATGCACACACTTCATAAGTTTCTGAGTACACAGAGTACCTTCGCTTGCGGTACCTTTGGTAGTCTCCCTAGTACTCATCGTACTAGATTCTACCCTTCCAAGTCATTTAAAGAATCTTATCATATCTCGAGAAATCGAACCACATTGAAGTTCCCCAAGCGTTTTGCTTGTTAATAGAAACAACTCATCTTATATGTATATATATGTACTTCCGAGAATTTTTGGAGGAAGTACTAAGGTAATGTGAGTTGACTGTTATCAATTGATAAATATTTAAGGGGGGGGGTTTCTTTGAAACTATAATAAAAATATATAAGGTATGTCGAGACAATATTCTTCGACGATATGAAAGTATTAGTACGATTTTCTGAAACTCGGAAAATATTTTAAAATAGGTTTTATGATTTTTAAATGATATTAAATCATTTAATAAATACTGAATAATTAAATAATAATTATTAAATAATTAAACCTCGAATAGTTCTTCTTTAAAAGAATATTTGAAATAATATTCCTCAACTAATTTATGTTTAGGTAATTATATTAATCTTTAATATATATAAAATAATTGGTTTTAAAATAAAGTAAATGTTGGAGAATACTTCTCCCTTTTTAAATGAATATATGAAATAATATTCATTGCTCGGGTAATTAAATAGAGTTGAGGGAATACGATCTTTAGAAATAATTTTTAAATAAAATTCGAGGTACTTTAATATTTCGCAAGAGGACATCGAGTCCCTTAGAATAAAATAGCTACGGACTTTTAATCGTCCCAAAAAATCTCCGGGATAATTCTGGGGTTTATACTGTATAAAAACCGACCGACTCCCGGTCTTACAACTTATACATCACGCTCTACTGTAGTGTTAATATTCTTAAATAAAACACCTCCGGAATACTTCCGGGTTTTCATCAAATTATACTGACCGATCCTTGGTCTAAAATATACAGCTCATATATACAACGCTATTGTCTTGCGTTATTGATTGAAATTCGATGATATTCATATACTAAAATTATTAACATATCGTATGATATTAATAATTACAATTCATAAAATATCATAATTCAACATCATGTATATATAGCATATTTGAAAACAAACAAAACACAACAGTTTTAAAATTTAGGGTTTGAAAACTTTCTTGAAGTCCAAGATACGTTTCTCGACTTCCTCTCGTTCCGGGTATCTAATCAACAAATATCATAATCTTAATCAGTATTCCTAATCCCGTCACCAACTTATATTTCTAATAAGTACAATACTTCATAATTTTTAATATTCGACCGACTCGAAATAAGTATCAATCCTTGGTCGAAACGGACGGTCAAAGTAGTCTTCTAGAGTTGACTTTATCGAATGTTACTATTACGCGACTCGCACTCTAACATTTTTAATAAATCGAAAAATTAGTATTTTAATACAAAACTACCTCGAGGAGCTTCTTGAGTTCTTTTAACATTTATCATAAAAGTTTAATTTTGATAAAATGAGTTTAAATAGGTGAAAAGCATTTTAAAATTTCGGTCAACTACAGAGTTTTACTATTCATATCGCTGTCACTAAAATGTTGATTTCTCTCAAACCGTTAACTTAATTGAAGCACCATTTTCACGTGCGTTATATAGACAAAATTTAGAACACATTATCTGAAAATGGTTTTCTGTTAACGGGGGTGAAAATCCGGAAAAGGAACTTTAAATGCAGTGGGTTGAGTTTGGGTTTCTTACTCCGCGCGACCTCGGCTCCGATATTTTTATAGATTTGGAAAATCAATATTTTTACTTGAACTTTTTATGGAAGTTATTAAACTATATTTATTACTCTCTTTAAAAATTTCATGATTTTTTAATATTCTCAAGTCGATCATTTTAATTTCCGGAGTTCATAATTCCTAGCAGTTTTTGGCGCGTAAATCATTTTCACTAAAACGGACTTAACTTTTGAACCGTAAATTGAAATCAAGAGATTCAAGCGCCTAAATGATCCTTAAAAAAAGCTCTATCATTTTCAGGTATTACTTTTCAATAAATCACAGTTTATACATCCTGTATTTCTGCAGAAAGTTATGGTTACATTTTGCTCATTTTATCGACTCGCGACTCGGGTTTCGTTTTCACTCTAAATCATTAATCAACCACCATCAATCATCATACCATCAATCATCATACCATCATTTTAACACTTACTCCTCTCAATAAAATCATGTTCTTGAGGCCACAACATCAACCTTAATAACTAACTAACTAACTAAACATCAAGAAAATATCAAATCAATCATCAAAACCATACTTATATCCAAGATCCTTACTTTTCTTGAAACTTAAAACTTAGAAGAAGTTTTGATGAATGTTGTAATAACCCCAATTTTTGAGAAATTTTTGAAACCCTTATGAATAGTGTTTTTGCTGAATGAGAAAACTTTTCATGCCACACTATGTAGGGGTTCTGTTATTGATATTCTGAGATTTTATTAGTACTTTATATGGGATATAAGTGTATGTAAAGATCGTCAGAATCCAAATCCGAACACTTTGATTTTTCCCGGAAATCCACTAGATACGGAGAGAATTGAGTATAAGGTAACAGGATAAAAATGATTTAAATTAAAGGATTATAGGAGAGGATCATAAAAGGAATATAATATATTGAGAAAGGTTAAGGGAACCTAAGTAATAAGATCCCGGGTATGATCCCTCAAACGATAAACGAAAACGAAAGTTAAGCGAACCGTATAACAGATCAGCGGTCATTAGGCAAACAATTAGGAAGTTAAGCAAAGGGATTAGAGGAAGTGATGTCACCCAACCAATGAGAAGAGGACAAGGAAGGGAGGATGACATAGCAATGTGATGTAAGCATGACATAGGGAAGGAGGAGGTGTGGTTGGTTTATAACCACACAAATATAAGGTTATTAAGGTAATTAACCAAAAACAAAACAAAAAAACAACCAAGCTAAGCCAAACAAATCAAAAAACACAAAATCATTTCATTCTCATCATCTTGCTCTCGGCTTTTCATCTTTTTCAAGGGCAAGAATTTCAAAAATCAAGTTCCAAGCATTGTTAAATCACAAGGTAATTATCTAAGCTTCCTTGTACATAGATATGGATATGCTATAAGTTTAAGCTCCTAATTCCTTCACAATCTCTTCCAATAAATCAAGGAAGAAGATGGTGAATAGTAACCTTCAAGAAATAACTTTAGTTTTCTTGAATTTTTATGAAAGATTAAGGTTATACAAGCAAGGATCAAGGTTCTTTTAGGCATTCAAAGCTCTTGGGTTGTGTTAGGAAGCTTCAAGGAGGTATAAACAACTTTCACCTTTAACTTATAGTTTGAACTTTGAGTTTTGATGAGTTTATGGATGGATTAATGTATATATAGAAATATCCATGTATGTATAGCAAGATCCATGTATGTTAGATAGTTTGGTTGGATTTGTGGTGATTTTGGATATGAATCTTGGTTAATGGTTAATGAATCTTAAGTTATGGTTAGTAGATCATGTTTGCGGTTGAATAAGTTGGAAAACCTTGAGATTATGGACTGACTTTGCCTTGATATAAGTTGTGTTTGATGTATTGATGATGGTTGGGTGGTTTGTAGTGAATTGGTAAAGAATTGGAGTGGTATAAATATTGGTAATCGCGTAAACATAGCCGTCGTAACGTCCGATTTTCTTTAGACTGTTTTGTGCATAACATTAGGACCCGAGGACCCCCTGCTAGATTATGACCACTGCCATGTTTAGATAGCTCATGTTACGAGCTTCATTTTGATATGTAGTTCGTTCGATTCCGATGCACGGTTTAGGAGAAACGACCGTTTTAAGTAACGGCGTTTCGCGAACGAAACTTTTCCCCTCGCCTTACTTTGAAACATAGGTTAAAGACCAAAAAGGGTTAATTAATGTATTAAACATTTATGGTAAGTGTGTTAGGCAGTTGGTAAGACACTCGCGAAGGAATCGCATTAAAACTCGTAAAGGTTAAATTATTAAAAATGGTGGAGCCGAGGGTACTCGAGTGACTTAAGAGAATCAGTAAGCGCAGAATAAGCGTTAGAGTCTAAGTTAGTTAAAGTATAGATTTACAAGTGACTTTGGTTTAATTCCAACTTACTTGTTGTTTATAGGTTACCAGACTCGTCCCGAGCCATTCGTAACCCCCAGTCGCTCAGGCAAGTATTCTATCCGTTATACTGTTGTTGTGATGTATACACTTGTATATGCATTATCTTGCGATAGATGCATGTTGGTTATTTAGCAAATTCTTGCGATATATTGTAGCATGTGATATGGTATATATGCATGTCTGTTTCATATTCTTGAAATATATATATGTTGGTTCAGTTGATAATACCTATGCTAGAGGATAGCGGTAACTTGCATATACCCTTAGTATAGGGACCCAAAGGTGAAAATATTTTCTAAAACCGGGAGTCGAGGATCCCGAGTAGATTTTGTATATATGGATATGGATATATATATATATATATTTATATATATATATGGTCATATTTTTCAAAACTATTAATCGAATAAGGTTTATTCGATAACTTTAATTTTATATTATTTATTGAATATTATTTGAATATTCATTCGAGGGCTTATGACTCTTTTATATTATTTATTGAATATTATTTGAATATTCATTCGAGGGCTTATGACTCTTTTATATTATTTATTGAATATTATTTGAATATTCATTCGAAGGCTTATGACTCAGTTTATATTATTTAATGAATATTATTTGAATATTCATTTGAGGATCTATGACTCCGATTATTTGCTGAAATATATTCTTTATTTTATTAAAGAATAAGGTGTTAATAATCAAACTTATTTTCGATTATTCAAATAAAGATAATACTTTCATATAAGTATATCTTTGGTTATTTAATACTCGTTTCAAGTATAAGCTTTAATACTTCTACTTCAATTATTTTTATAAAGATTATTCTTTATGGGAATATTATTTAAATAATAATATTCAGTCATTTTCTAAATATTCTGGGGACTGATTTACTTCATTAAATCAGCTTTACTCCAAACACTCTTTAAAGTATTTTCGAGTCTTCAAAATGATTTTTAAAGTCAGAGCAGATCCCAAAACTCATTTTTATATTTAAGATCTTCCTTTTTAAGGGGATTTAAATACTCGCTCAAAACCTGGGGAATCCGGCTCTGTGGTGTATTTTATATTCGCAACGAGGTTGCAGTTTTGGTAAATGAATTGATTACTTGCCCAACGTTCGGGAAGTAAGCCCATCTAATTGAGTCGGCATAAGCGACAGGCCGGGGTACGGTCTATTATTGTGTAAGTGGCTGGGTGGCAGTCCATCAACGCGTGAGGGGCCGGGTAACGGTCTAGCGCGAGGTCCTAATGCGGCCAGGGTGATGACCGGTGAGGAATTCATCCATCTACAGTAGAAAAGGTTACTTATTGGTATCTTTGCCTGATCAGCAAGATATCTGGTTTATGCCAAAATTCTTTTCCTTTCCAAAATTCATTGGATGTTTCAAACTCTGTTCATACTTTACATAACAGAGGTTCCAGGAAATGTTTAAAGAGATATATATATGGGGATATATGTATATCGGGACTAAATAAAGTATCTCATACCTTTTTCATTCAATAATATTTCAAAGATTGAATCTATTCAAATCTTGTCTTGTAGTCTCATCTATGTGATGAACTTTTGAAACTGATTATAACTTGAACGGTGGTAGTTCAAGTAGTATTTGGGAAAGATATAAGTATATTGGGGTATCTTGTAACTTCATCTTTTAAACTTATATCTAGTTAATAATTGTCTTATGAATGACAAAGATTTTCAGAAAAACGTTGAGACAAGGTTAGATATATGAGATCACCTTGCAACGATATTTTTTTTATATATACAGTTATACACTGGGATTTTGTGTATATTATGCATGGAAGAGGACTTCCAATAATTTGAAAAGTATATATGTATATATACTGAATATTTTGCGACTTCATCGCATTAAGATATCAAACTTGGTTCATTTCTTTTGACCAAGACTTTCATGAGTACTATGAGAAGGCTCATATACTAGTAAGTATATACTAGTAATTATCTTACACACGATAAAAGATTCTAGTAAGTATCCATTTAGATACTTATATTATTGTTATCACTATATATTATCTTGCGAGCTGTAAGGCTCACTCTTGCTTTATTTCTTCATCACACAACAACAGTTAGGAAAGATGGCCAGACTCCAGCAGACCCAGCGCAAGCGCGTGGGAAGCGTCCCGCATCTTCCCGATGATGTTGTGGCTGCTATAGCTGCAGAGGTAGATCTATTAGTAGATCAGGCATTCTATTTTTGAGAATCAATTATGTATAATTATAACTTGTGGCAGATAATGGCAATTAACTGTAAATTTATCAAGTAATCATTTTGGGTTGTAATAATTTTAAATTGTGGATTCAAAGACTTCTACTTATTTCAATTTCATCTCTGAGACTATAACGGGTTGTGGTGTGTGTTAGTGTGGGGTCACAGCATAAGGTTATTATTATTAATTAAGTGAAGTGATATTGTGGAAAGAAAGACCGTGACGACCCGGATCCCCGACCCCGGATCTGGGGGTGTTACAGAAATGGTATCAGAGCTAAGCGTTATAAACCTCAGAGATGATGGGACGTTAAGATAATAAGTTAACTAAGATAATAAGAACTCTTGCCAAGTTCATAGTCGGGCTACCTAACGTAGCACTGACAGTTAAAACCCTTATGGGAACCCTTATAAATATCGTGATAGAAGCGTAGTTCGTTATCGTAGATGGTAGCGGGACTCCGAACCCTGAGGTTGAGGAGCAACAGCGCGATGATGTTTTATTACTAACCGGAGATCAGATTGTGGATCCAATAGAGCGTCCTAATGCAGGACCGGATGATGCTGATATTGAAGATGTAGCGGTTGAGGAGGTTGTCCTAGAAGGGATAGTTGTTGAGGAGGATCCCAAGGAGGATCCTGACAAGATTGGATAAAGGACCACTGATGAATTGATGACCATGGTTAGGTCGACTACCAGAGGTAGGATTGGTCGGTCACTACCGGAGGTTCGTTCAAGTTTGTAAAGATAGTAGCCCCTTTAACGCGGCTTACTCGTAAGACTGAGAAGTTCGAATGGACAGAGAAATGCGAGAACAGCTTTCAAGAACTGAAGCAGAGGTTGGTGATGGCCCCTATGCTGGCGTTGCCGGATGGAAAAGGAGATTTTGTGATTTGTAAGTGACGCTTCGCATAAGGAATTAGGGTGCTTCTTATACAGCACAGCAAGGTAATCGCGTACGCGTAAAGATAATTAAGGGAATATAAAATTCGATATCCCCACCCATGAGCTTGGGCTCGTGGCAATAGGTTTGCCCTAAATATTGGAGGCACTACTTGTATGGATAGAAGTGCGAGATTTACACAAACCATAGGAGCTCTAGTACATTTTGCGTAGAAAGAGCTCAACATACGCCAGAGGAGGCGGTTAGAGCTAATCAAGAATTATGATTGGGAGATTCTTTATCATTCGGGGAAAGCCAATATGGTGGCTGATGCCCTTAGTAAAAAGGGAGAGACTCAAGATGATAATGTCTTTTGGAGAGTTTATAAGAGATTTTGAGAAAATGGAAATAGTAGTGAAGGTAACCGGAGCCGGTACCGAAAAGCTGTTTGAGATAGCAATACAGCCCGAATTATTGGAAAAGAACATATTGTGCCAGTAAAGGTGATGAATGAAGGCAGAGAGCCAACAAATAAATATGAGATTAATACCGAGAAAGATGATAAGGGAATAATGAGGTATTCCTACAGAATTTGGGTTCCAAATGTTCAAGAGCTTAAGGATGAGATCTTAGATGACAGCTAGTTTGAGGAATAAGATTTAGAGCAAACCCTGAACGTGATAGTCAGGGAGGTCGCCATCAAGATAGAAAGAACCCATAACATAATGAAGTGAAAATGAGGATTTAAAATATGAAGGATGACCTCGATTATGGGGAGGAGGAGGAAATGTTCAGACTTAAGAAACAGAAGTCGAGTAAGGAAAGGAGACCCGAGACGGTACTCCTATATGATAATTTATGGCCCTTTCTAGACAGAACTTAGACTATTATTCCCACCCACCACCCTGAGGAAACAATGCAGTGAGAAATTCTTTCAGGACCTTTAAATCGCTAAGCTCTCAGAGTTCCAAGGAACAAGCTGACCCAGTCGAGGCAAGAGCCTGGCTAAAGGAAATGCAGGAATCATTTGAGATTTTAAATAATTGACGAATCACAAAAGAGTGTTTTTGTCACTTACCCTCCTAAGAGAGAGACCACCCGCTGGTAAAAGGCCAAGGAAGGCACGAAGCCAGAGGTTATGATAAACTGATTTAAGTTCAGTAAGTTGTTTTCGGGAAAGTACTTCCCAAGGTTATGGAAATAGTGTAAAAGCTTTAGAGCCAGAACAAAGGCAGACGAGTATGATGAATTATGAATCTAAGTTGTAAAGATTATCAAGATTCGTTCTGAGGACACGAATCCAGAATGACGGGATGTTTGAAATCGATGCTTATGATGGGTTGGTTCATGAAATAATGATAAGGGAGTTGGGTATGAGGAAACCCTAAAGACTCGTAGCAATAGAAATAGAAAAGTATGTAATCGTCAGGATGAGGGTGATTCACCATGAGTTAAAATTGCTGGGTGAAGGCATAAGAGATACATATATTTTATCCCTAGTAAGTTGGGAGGATTCAAGGAAACCTTGAGATAGTTCGAAGGATAAATAATAAGACGCGGATAGACTAAGGAGACAAGAAAGTAAGAAGGTAGGAAAATTGGATGAAGGAAGTGACCTTCAAGAATGCGAAATGTAAGAACGGTGGCTCGATACCCAGAAAGGGAGACGCCAGGTATGAGAGATATCCCAACATTGAGATGACTGTTGAGATAAACAACAAAAGTAAATAAGGAATTATTAAGAAGAAGTTCACATTGAACATGACCAATATCTTCCAGAACATCCATGTTATCATTACCAAATCAGGAAAGAAAAGCGAATGACCATTGTTATCTTTTGGAGGCCATAGGGATTGACCTCAATTTGAATAAGGATGCTATTATGAAGTTAGGTATAGACTATCGAGGTGGGATTGATGAATAAGATAATCTATCAAGGATATATGACTTGATTTATTCGTGGAAGGATGCAGGTACCTTTTAAAGGTGGAATTAAGGATAGAACATCGGTAACTTAAAATGAATCCTAGGGGAATGCATAAAGGTTGGCATTTCACCCTTAATAGGGATAGTATGAGTTTTGACAGTATGAATTGGAAAGGATTAAGGTAATAACAACCTTTAAGTATCAGTGGAGAAAATTTTTCAGAAACATATAGATAATGGTTCTAGTATTAGTAAAGGGTATGTTGATATGCCCTGTATCTAGGGAATACAGGAGGAACGAATCAAGGATAACCTTAGAGGTTTTACAAGGAGAAAGGTAATATTCAAAATTCTCAAGAATAGAAATGTTGATAAAGGAAATATGACGTAATTATAATATTGCCAAGTGGGGCACGTGTTAAACCACGAGAAAGTATGGATCGAACCAGTAATGGTCGAAATTATTCAGGGCAATTAGGACTTAAGATAAAAGATGTTCTAATTATGATTGAGAGTCAGTCATGATAGTGATTAATCTCTAAAAGACTGAGGCAATAACTTATGGAAAAATAGTGATTTTTTTTTTTTACTCATCAGATTTTAAGGAAAGCATTTTCACATAAGCTGTGATTGAAATAAGGTAGAAATTTATTTGGAGGTGGTTAATGTGACATTGACTGTAAGGAAATTTTACTATCAGGAAAGGCCAAAGAGGTGGCCGACACTTTAAAGGTAAGTGGATAATTATAGGCGCGTGTGCCAAAAGAATACAGTGTTGATGGTTAAAAATGTGAAGGTTGAATTATGGTTTGGAAGATTGACATTCCTTCTGATGACTGTGCAATACCCAACCGTAATAGTAGTTGGTAAAGGTTTAATTCGTGTAATCTCCATAAACGGGCTATCTATCTTAGAAGATCCTATCTTGAGAATGAGCCTGGACCATGTTTCAAAAGGACTAAACGAACCTTTGAGTTAAGTCTTCAATTGAAGGCATATGATTAAGAATGGTATTAACCTGCTATCGTTGCTTTGAGCGAAACTCTTTTGCAATTTTATCTGCTTCATGTCATGTATGTATGTCAGGATCAGGAGTGTTCTTCATGAATCAGGAATGGTGATTATGTTACCTCCTTAGAATGATTTGATACGACATGTATGGACTCCGTATGGTTAGATATTAAGATTTTATGGAAAAGTGAATAACGACAGTAGGTCAGTGGTGGACCATAGTAAGGCAGCAATGATTCTGCGAGTAGTGAGCTGATTACAACCGTGAGAGTTGTATTGGAATGGGTATTGAGATTGAGTACCACTAATCAGGTCGTGGTAGTGTATAAGTTATCATTGATAGACTAATTAAGTAGAGTATCTACCTAGTGAATATTTATTCTTTCTTATCAATAGAGAGTCGTATTATTATACGAGGAAGGTTGCGGTACAAGCATAGAATCCTAGTAACGGTGATATATAGAATGAGATCCCAGATTCGATTTTCGATGTCGAGGGAGTTTCAAAGGTGATTGTGTATAAGCTCGAGGAAGAGCATGGGTCCATAGAATGATGGACGGAATGGCAAAAATATTTAGGCATGTGAAATACGATGCTATAATACTTGATGTTGATATAAATACGTATATGTTTTGTTCTCCTATGACAAACCTCTATAGTTCAGAGGTAGATTCCAAGCCAGATATTTTATGGCAATAAAATTTTTTATGAATATATAATTCTCTTCAGTTCGTTCTTTTCTCTTCTTTTCATTACATGTAAGCTGAGAAGAACAACCCTTCCAGAAAGGGGAGGTATTGCCGAATGACTATCTATCTGTGTGATAGAAGCCTAGTAGGATACCATCTATTGTTTAATTGCTTGTCAAGTACTAAAGGCTGGCCACCTTCTGTACTAACTATGCGATATAACAAGTGTTCATGATCATAGTGATCTCTCAACAAATTCCTTTACTTCTATATGATTGATCAAGCTTCCAAAGATAGAAGCAGCTAAAAAAGGAGTAGTAAAGTTGTGGTAGTATTCGGAATGGAAACACATTCGTGATACTAAGGTTGACGTGGTTAATAAAGGGTTATAGAACGCTAGCGAGCAAAAGTATAACCAGTATAATATTAGGAACGGAAGGTAGTAGCGATTACGAACTGGAAAAGAATGGGTATTAAGAAGCAAAAGCTATAAATCTAGAAGCTATAATGAGAGTCTGTGCAATAGACTTGAAAGAAATTTGAATGATCACATAACACGGATTGAGTTTTCTTACGAAAATAGATCATTTGTCATTATCGAGATGTCGCCTTATGAGATCCTTGAGGGAAGACAATGTCGATCTCCCTTATGTTAGGATGAAGTTGTAGAGCGCAAGATGCTCGGACCCGCAGTAGTCCAAAGGACCAAGGATATGATAGATCTAATCAGAGGACGGCTGGTAGTAGCCCAAGATGGACATGATAAGTATGTTGATTTGACACGAAAGGATAAAGAGTATGAAATAGGGGACCTAGTAATGTTATAGGTACCCCTTGGAAAGGATTGATGAGGTTCGGAAAGAAAGGAAAGCTAAGACTACAATTTGTTGGACCCTTGGATATATTAAGACGTTTGGGAAGTTAGCATATGAGCTAGCCCTAACCCCGAACATGTAGCAGGTCGTAACGTGTTTCACGTATCAATGTTAAGAAAATGTAATTCGGATGCCAGATAATTAGGGGCATATGAGCGCATAGGCATGCGACCAGGCATACCCTATAGGGAGCAACCAGAAAGGGTTATAGATCGAAAAGGGACAAGTGCTTAGGGGAAGGGTTATCAAACTAGTCAGAGTTTGATGGTAGAACCACAATGTGGGAAAATTGACTTGAGAGTTAGAAAGTGCAATACTAAGAAAGTATCCCTATTTATTTCTATCTGATTCCGGGACGGAATCCTTTTAAGGAGGGGAGACTGTAATAACCCCAATTTTTGAGAAATTTTTGAAACCCTTATGAATAGTGTTTTTGATGAATGAGAAAACTTTTCATGCCACACTATGTAGGGGTTCTGTTATTGATATTCTGAGATTTTATTAGTACTTTATATGGGATATAAGTGTATGTAAAGATCGTCAGAATCCAAATCCGAACACTTTGATTTTTCCCGGAAATCCACTAGATACGGAGAGAATTGAGTATAAGGTAATAGGATAAAAAGGATTTAAATTAAAGGATTATAGGAGAGGATCATAAAAGGAATATAATATATTGAGAAAGGTTAAGGGAACCTAAGTAATAAGATCCCGGGTATGATCCCTCAAACGATAAACGAAAACGAAAGTTAAGCGAACCGTATAACAGATCAGCGGTCATTAGGCAAACAATTAGGAAGTTAAGCAAAGGGATTAGAGGAAGTGATGTCACCCAACCAATGAGAAGAGGACAAGGAAGGGAGGATGACATAGCAATGTGATGTAAGCATGACATAGGGAAGGAGGAGGTGTGGTTGGTTTATAACCACACAAATATAAGGTTATTAAGGTAATTAACCAAAAACAAAACAAAAAACAACCAAGCTAAGCCAAACAAATCAAAAAAAAACAAAATCATTTCATTCTCATCATCTTGCTCTCGGCTTTTCATCTTTTTCAAGGGCAAGAATTTCAAAAATCAAGTTCCAAGCATTGTTAAATCACAAGGTAATTATCTAAGCTTCCTTGTACATAGATATGGATATGCTATAAGTTTAAGCTCCTAATTCCTTCACAATCTCTTCCAATAAATCAAGGAAGAAGATGGTGAATAGTAACCTTCAAGAAATAACTTTAGTTTTCTTGAATTTTTATGAAAGATTAAGGTTATACAAGCAAGGATCAAGGTTCTTTTAGGCATTCAAAGCTCTTGGGTTGTGTTAGGAAGCTTCAAGGAGGTATAAACAACTTTCACCTTTAACTTATAGTTTGAACTTTGAGTTTTGATGAGTTTATGGATGGATTAATGTATATATAGAAATATCCATGTATGTATAGCAAGATCCATGTATGTTAGATAGTTTGGTTGGATTTGTGGTGATTTTGGATATGAATCTTGGTTAATGGTTAATGAATCTTAAGTTATGGTTAGTAGATCATGTTTGCGGTTGAATAAGTTGGAAAACCTTGAGATTATGGACTGACTTTGCCTTGATATAAGTTGTGTTTGATGTATTGATGATGGTTGGGTGGTTTGTAGTGAATTGGTAAAGAATTGGAGTGGTATAAATATTGGTAATCGCGTAAACATAGCCGTCGTAACGTCCGATTTTCTTTAGACTGTTTTGTGCATAACATTAGGACCCGAGGACCCCCTGCTAGATTATGACCACTGCCATGTTTAGATAGCTCATGTTACGAGCTTCGTTTTGATATGTAGTTCGTTCGATTCCGATGCACGGTTTAGGAGAAACGACCGTTTTAAGTAACGGCGTTTCGCGAACGAAACTTTTCCCCTCGCCTTACTTTGAAACATAGGTTAAAGACCAAAAAGGGTTAATTAATGTATTAAACATTTATGGTAAGTGTGTTAGGCAGTTGGTAAGACACTCGCGAAGGAATCGCATTAAAACTCGTAAAGGTTAAATTATTAAAAATGGTGGAGCCGAGGGTACTCGAGTGACTTAAGAGAATCAGTAAGCGCAGAATAAGCGTTAGAGTCTAAGTTAGTTAAAGTATAGATTTACAAGTGACTTTGGTTTAATTCCAACTTACTTGTTGTTTATAGGTTACCAGACTCGTCCCGAGCCATTCGTAACCCCCAGTCGCTCAGGCAAGTATTCTATCCGTTATACTGTTGTTGTGATGTATACACTTGTATATGCATTATCTTGCGATAGATGCATGTTGGTTATTTAGCAAATTCTTGCGATATATTGTAGCATGTGATATGGTATATATGCATGTCTGTTTCATATTCTTGAAATATATATATGTTGGTTCAGTTGATAATACCTATGCTAGAGGATAGCGGTAACTTGCATATACCCTTAGTATAGGGACCCAAAGGTGAAAATATTTTCTAAAACCGGGAGTCGAGGATCCCGAGTAGATTTTGTATATATGGATATGGATATATATATATATATATATATTTATATATATATATGGTCATAGTTTTCAAAACTATTAATCGAATAAGGTTTATTCGATAACTTTAATTTTATATTATTTATTGAATATTATTTGAATATTCATTCGAGGGCTTATGACTCTTTTATATTATTTATTGAATATTATTTGAATATTCATTCGAGGGCTTATGACTCTTTTATATTATTTATTGAATATTATTTGAATATTCATTCGAAGGCTTATGACTCAGTTTATATTATTTAATGAATATTATTTGAATATTCATTTGAGGATCTATGACTCCGATTATTTGCTGAAATATATTCTTTATTTTATTAAAGAATAAGGTGTTAATAATCAAACTTATTTTCGATTATTCAAATAAAGATAATACTTTCATATAAGTATATCTTTGGTTATTTAATACTCGTTTCAAGTATAAGCTTTAATACTTCTACTTCAATTATTTTTATAAAGATTATTCTTTATGGGAATATTATTTAAATAATAATATTCAGTCATTTTCTAAATATTCTGGGGACTGATTTACTTCATTAAATCAGCTTTACTCCAAACACTCTTTAAAGTGTTTTCGAGTCTTCAAAATGATTTTTAAAGTCAGAGCGGATCCCAAAACTCATTTTTATATTTAAGATCTTCCTTTTTAAGGGGATTTAAATACTCGCTCAAAACCTGGGGAATCCGGCTCTGTGGTGTATTTTATATTCGCAACGAGGTTGCAGTTTTGGTAAATGAATTGATTACTTGCCCAACGTTCGGGAAGTAAGCCCATCTAATTGAGTCGGCATAAGCGACAGGCCGGGGTACGGTCTATTATTGTGTAAGTGGCTGGGTGGCAGTCCATCAACGCGTGAGGGGCCGGGTAACGGTCTAGCGCGAGGTCCTAATGCGGCCAGGGTGATGACCGGTGAGGAATTCATCCATCTACAGTAGAAAAGGTTACTTATTGGTATCTTTTCCTGATCAGCAAGATATCTGGTTTATGCCAAAATTCTTTTCCTTTCCAAAATTCATTGGATGTTTCAAACTCTGTTCATACTTTACATAACAGAGGTTCCAGGAAATGTTTAAAGAGATATATATATGGGGATATATGTATATCGGGACTAAATAAAGTATCTCATATCTTTTTCATTCAATAATATTTCAAAGATTGAATCTATTCAAATCTTGTCTTGTAGTCTCATCTATGTGATGAACTTTTGAAACTGATTATAACTTGAACGGTGGTAGTTCAAGTAGTATTTGGGAAAGATATAAGTATATTGGGGTATCTTGTAACTTCATCTTTTAAACTTATATCTAGTTAATAATTGTCTTATGAATGACAAAGATTTTCAGAAAAACGTTGAGACAAGGTTAGATATATGAGATCACCTTGCAACGATATTTTTTTTATATATACAGTTATACACTGGGATTTTGTATATATTATGCATGGAAGAGGACTTCCAATAATTTGAAAAGTATATATGTATATATACTGAATATTTTGCGACTTCATCGCATTAAGATATCAAACTTGGTTCATTTCTTTTGACCAAGACTTTCATGAGTACTATGAGAAGGCTCATATACTAGTAAGTATATACTAGTAATTATCTTACACACGATAAAAGATTCTAGTAAGTATCCATTTAGATACTTATATTATTGTTATCACTATATATTATCTTGCGAGCTGTAAGGCTCACTCTTGCTTTATTTCTTCATCACACAACAACAGTTAGGAAAGATGGCCAGACTCCAGCAGACCCAGCGCAAGCGCGTGGGAAGCGTCCCGCATCTTCCCGATGATGTTGTGGTTGCTATAGCTGCAGAGGTAGATCTATTGGTAGATCAGGCATTCTATTTTTGAGAATCAATTATGTATAATTATAACTTGTGGCAGATAATGGCAATTAACTGTAAATTTATCAAGTAATCATTTTGGGTTGTAATAATTTTAAATTGTGGATTCAAAGACTTCTACTTATTTCAATTTCATCTCTGAGACTATAACGGGTTGTGGTGTGTGTTAGTGTGGGGTCACAGCATAAGGTTATTATTATTAATTAAGTGAAGTGATATTGTGGAAAGAAAGACCGTGACGACCCGGATCCCCGACCCCGGATCTGGGGGTGTTACAAATGTTTATACCTTTCTTGGTAGCTTGGGAGGTTCTATTCTTGATGGTTGAACCTTGGGAGGGCTTTGTTGTGCTTAAGGATCCTAAATCATGCCATGAAATTCAAGAAAACAAAAAGAGATTTTCGGAGTTACTATTCATCACCAATTTTAAGTTTTTGAGTAAGGATTTGACTATGCTATACTAATCTAATGGCCATAAAATTTTGAACGTACCTTTTACATGATATTAGGAAGCAAAATTTGGTGATTTTGGAATGAGTAGAACATGAGATTTGAATTTTTCTTTCCTTGATGTTCTTGAAATCAGCATTGTGTTTTTGAAGAGATAGAGAGAGTATTTGCTTGGCTTCTTGGATACTTCTCATGAAAATAATGATATATGATCTTGTATATATCTTTTAGTACAAAGAAATCTATCACAATCTTGCTAGATTTCTTAATTTCCAAGCTATAATACTAGCTTAGGTACCTTGGTTACTATGCCACCACTATTCACTAGCTAGGTTATCATTTCTATTAGCTAGGTTACTATTTGGTTATTAACCATGGTTAGTTTCTTACTCTAGTTAGCTTGTATGGTTAGCTTGGCTTGATACGTTTATTTATTTGTTGGGTAAATCCTTTCTCTAGTTACTCTAGTTCGCGTGGTAAATCCTTTCTTGTACGTCCTTTACATTTCGAAGTCTCATACTTGGGTTTGAATTTGTAGGATTTTAGGTTTATAATTATATTGTGATTCTCGTAACCCCTGACGGTTCGTAGATACAGTCATTTTTTTCAAAGTTCGTTTTCTTCAAAAACTAATAGCATTTGCATACACTCATTTGGTACGTATAATCATAATATCAACTCAGAATCTTAAATTAAAAACTCGTATATGGTGTGGTCGCAAAAGTTTTTATTAAACTGTAAGGTTACTATTTATAAGGGTCTTTTACTGATGTCAAAATTTGGGTTTTTACAGATCAGATAAGGATATTCATTCAGCACCACTTTTGGAGGATTAGCCTATTTACGAATGATTAGTCTAGATTGATTAGATGATTATCTGCAGTAATACTTTTGGGATAGATCAGATTTGATGATGTAATTCTCTTTCATGTGTTTAGTTGTACTCTTGAACCAATGGTTATGTATATATTTGTTATTCCTTTCAGTTCAGATCAGTCTTTTGTGATAAGATCGCAAGTTTATTCGTAATGTTATCTGCACTATTAACACTTTAGAGTGTCATGAAGTATATAGAAACTGGGGAATTCATATTTTCCGACCATGTAAGGACTGTACGAGAGAAAGACTTAAGCAAAGTAAGTAAAACCAATATAAAGAGTTTCTCAAAAAAATTTCAAGCATTATGCCCCCATAAGGAATAAGATTAGGGCAAACACTGAATTTTATAAACAGGGAGATCACAATCAAGATATAAGGAACCCAGAATATTATGAAGTGGAAAATGAGGATCAAAACATATAGGGTGACCCCAATTATGGGGAGAAGGATGAAACGTTACATACTAAGAAAACAGAAGTCGAGTAAGGAAAGGAGACCCAGGACGGTACTCCTATGGGGCAATTCATGGACCTTCCTAAATAGAACTCAGACCATTATCCTCAACCACCACCCTGAGGAATAAATACGGTGGGAAATTTTTCTTCAGGACCTTTTAATCGCTTAAGCTCTCAAAGTTCCATAGAACAGCTGACCCAGTCAAGGCAAGAACCTAACTAAAGGATGTAGAGGAATCATTTTAAATTCTACATGATTGATGAAGCGCAAAAGACTATTTTGCCACTGATCTTCCAAAAAGGGAGAGGCCAACCACTGGTGGGAGGTCAAGAAAAATGTTTTACTAAACTGGTTAAGGTCCATTCAATTATTTCGGGGAAAGTACTTCCCAATGTATAAGAGAGAAATATGAGAACAACTTCCAAGAACTGAAGAAAAGATTGGTGACGGCCCATGTGTTGGCATTGCTAGATGGAAAAGGAGATTTTGTGATTTTAGTGACGCCTCACACTAGGAATTAGGGTGCGTGCTTATGCAGCACGGCAAGGTAATCGCGTACGAGTCCAGACAATTAAAGGAATATGAAATTTGATATCCTACCTATGATCTTGAGCTCACGGCAATATTTTTTTCCTTAAGGATTTGTAGGCAGTACTTGTATGGAGAGAAGAACGAGAATTACACCGACCATAAGAGCCTCAAGTACATTTTCACGCAGAAGGAGCTTAACATGCGCCAAAGGAGATGGTTAGAGCTAATCAAGGATTATGATTATGAGATTCTTTATCATACAGGGAAGGCCAATGCGGTGGCTGATGCCCTTAGTAGGAAAGAGAGGCTCAAGATGATAATGAGTTGAGAAGAGCTGGTAAGAGATTTTGAGAAGATAGAGAAGTGTGTCATCATTAGGGTGATGGTAACTAATTATGAGATTAAATCGAGGTTTGAAGGCATAAGCGATAAATATAATTAATCCCTTTTAAGTTGGGAGTATTCAATGAAACTTCGAGATAGATTGATGGATTACTAAGGAAACACGGATGGACTGAGGAGACAGGGAAACAAGAAATTAGGAAATTGGATGAAGGAAGTGACCTTCAAGAACTTGAAGTTTATTTAACACCTGTGACTTGATACCCAAAGGGGAGATGTCAAGTATAAAAGACATCCCAATATTGAGATGATTGTTGAGATAAACAATAAAAGTAAATGAGAATTTAGTAAGAAGAATTCCACGATTGAACACGACCAATATCTTTCAGAACGTTTTTGGTACCATTACCAAAGCAGGTAAGAAAAGCGGATAACCGTTGATATCTTTCGGAGGCCATATAGATTGACCTCAGTTTAGAAAAGGATGTTGCCATGAAACTAAATATAGACTAACGAGCTGGGAATGATTGAATGAGATACCCTTATAAGGAATAGATGACTTGATTTATCAATAAAAGAGTGTAAGTACCTTTTTAAAGGTGGAATTAAGGATAAAACCTCGATAACTTGAGATGAACCATGGGGGAATGCATAAAGGTTGGCATTTCACTCTTAATAGGGATAATATGAGTTTTGACAGTATGAATTGGAAAGATTAAGATCACGACAACCTTTAAAGATCAGTGGAGTAGGTTTTCAGAACTATAAGACAATGGTTCTAGTATTATTAAATGGTATCCTGATATGCCCTGTACCTACGGAATACAGGAGGAATTATTTAAGGATAACCCTCGAGATTTTCCAAGAAGAGAGGTAATATTTAAGTTTTCCAAATAGAAATTTTGGTAAAGGAAATATGACGTGATAATAATGATGCCAAGTGGGGCACATGTTAAACCATGAGGAAGTATAGATCGAACCAATGGAGGTCGAATTTTTTTTAGCGAGATGGACCCAAGATAAGAGACGTCCTAAGTATGATCGAGAGTCAGCCGTGATAATGTTCACATTTAAAGACTAAGGCAATAACTTATGGAAAAATGGTGATATTTTTTTTCTCACCAGAACTTAAGAAGAGAATTTTCACATAAGCAGTGATTGGAAATAAGGTAGAAAATTTAGTTCAAGATGGTTCAAAAGACATTGATTATAAGGAACTATTACTATTCAGGACAGGCCAATGAGGTAGCCGACACTCTAAGTGTAAGAGAGCAATTATAGGCGCTCGTGCCAAAGGAAAACAGTAATGTTGATTAAAGTCGTGATGGTTGTATTATGGTATGGAAGATTTACATTCCTTCTGATGACTGTGCAATACCCCACCGTAATAGTAGTTTGGTACAGATTTATATTACTGTTATCGCTGTGAGCAGGCTACCTATCTTAGAAGGTCCTATATTGAGATAATCCAGGACCATGTACAAAAGGACTAAATGAACTTTCGAGCTTCAAGTCTCCTATCAAAGTTATATGATTATAATGGTATTAACTTGCTATCATTGCGTTGGTTGAAACTCTTCTGCAATTTTATCTACTTCATGTCATATATACGCCAAGTTCAAGAAATGTTCTTCACGGATCACGAATCGTAATTAGGTTGCCTTTTTAGAATATTTCGATATGACAGGTATGGACTCCGTATGATTAGCTATTAAGATTCCAAGGAAAACGGATGGTTACAGTAGGTCAGCGGTGAACCATAGTAATGCAGTAATGATTCTGTGAATAATGAGATAATAACAACCATGAGGGTTGTATTGTAATGGACGAGGAGATCGAGTACCACTAATCGGGTCATGGAAATGTATAAGTTATCATTGATAGACTCACTAAGTAGATTATTTAACTATTGAATATTTATTCCTTCTTATCAACAAGGGGTAGTATTATGATACAAAAGAGATTATGGTGCAACGTAGGATTCTAGTAACGATGATGTCCAGTGTGAAATCCCAGATTCAATTTTAGATGTTGAGGGAGTTTCAAAGGTGATTGTTAATAAGATTAAACAAGAGCATGGGTCCATGGAATGATGGACGGAATAGTAGAATATTCAGACACATGAAATACGATGCTATAATACTTGATGTTGATATATACACATATATATATTTCATTCTCCTGTGATAAACCTCTATAGTTCATAGGTAGATTCCAAGCCAGATATTTTGTGACCATATATTTTTTATATATAATTCTCTTAAATTCATTCTTTTTCTCTCCTTTTCATTTCGTGTAAACTGAGAAGAATAACCCTTCCATAAGGGGAGGTATTATCGAATGACTATCTATCTGTGTGATAAAAGGCTATTAGGATAGCAAATATTGTTAAATTTCTTGTCAAGTACTAAAGGTTGGCCCCTTCTATACTAACTATGCAATGTAACAAGTGTTCATGATCATAGTGATCTCTCAATAAATTCTCTTACTTCTATACGATGGATCAAGCTTTCGAAGATAGAAGCATCTAGAAAAGGAGTATTATCAGTGCGGTGGTATTCGGAATCTAACGCGTTCATGATACTAAGGTTGACGCAATTATTAAAAAGGTTATAGGATGCTAGCGAGTAAAAGTATATCCAGCACAGTATTATGTACGTAAGATATTAACGATTACGGACTGGAAAAGAGTGGGTATTGAGAAGCAAAAGCTATAGCAGCTAGAAGATATGATGAGGTTCTATGCGATAAACTTGAAAGGAATTTGGAACGATCACTAAGTACAGATTAAGTTTTCTTACTGATGATAGATGATATGTCAGTATCGGGATGTCGCCTTATGAGACCCTTTAGGAAAGGAGATGCTTGATCTCCCTTATATCGGGATGAAGTTGGAGAGCGCAAGATGCCCGGACCAACAAGTGGTCCAAAGGACCAAGGACATAATAGATTCAATTTGAGGACGAATGGTAGCATCCCAAGGTCGAATGAAAAAGTACAGTCAGGTTTGGCCCGGATGGACAATGAGCATGAAGTCGGGAACCTAGTGTGGTTAAAGGTATTCCCTTGGAAAGGATTGATGAGGTCCGGAAAGAAAGGAAAGTTAGGCCCGAGATACATCGGACCATTTGAGATTTTGAGACATATTGGCAAGTTAGCTTATGAGCCTAGGCTAGCCCTACGTCCGAACCTGCAGCAATTTCACAATGTGTTCCATATAACAATGTTAAGGAAGTATAGTCTGGAAGCTATACATACAATTGAATACGGGCATGGAAACATGCAACCAGACTCAACCAATGTGGAGCAACGAGTAAGGGTTATGGATCAAAAGGAACAAGTGCTTAGGAACATGGATTATCAAACTAGTCAGAGTTTTGCGGCCGAACCACAATATAAAAAATCAACTTGAGAGTTAGAAAGCCCAATGCTAGAAAAGTATCCCCGGACTATTTTCTATCTGATTCCAGGGACAGGAATTCTTTTAAGGAGGGGAGACTGTAATAACCCCAATTTTTGGAAATGTTTGAAACCCTGATGAATAGTAACTTTTGTTGATTTTCTGATTGAGTAAAATTATCAGACCACCCTAAATAGGAGTTCTGTTATGGAAATTATGAGATCGTATTAGTATTTCATAATATAAATGAGTGTATATAAATGTCTTCTAATTCGAATTCAGACACTTTGATTTTCTCCAAAAATCCACCAGATACCGAAGGGATTAAGTATAAGTTAACATGATCAAAAGGGAATAAAATTCAAGGATTATAATAGAGGATCACTAAAGGAATAAAATATGTTAAGAAGGGCTTAGGGAAACCCAAACGACAAGATCCCGAATATGATCCCTCAAACGATCAACGAGAACGAGAGTTAAGCGAACTGTAAAACAAATGAACGGTCAAGAAACAAGCTTGTACAAGAAGCCAGAGAGACTAATTAAAAGGATTAAAGCAAGATTACATCATCTTACCATAAGAATAAGACATGTGGCTAGTTGGTGATGTAATCCAAATGATGTAATCAATTTTTAAAAGCTAAAGCAAGATATTTCCCAAAGCAAGACAAGCAAAAGATAATTTCTTCATTTATGAAGAAAAAACCTGAGAGGAAAAGAGATCAAAAATGGATGAGAAAGAAATGCTTGTATCTCGAGTTTCCCTTGGCCGATTTGCGCATTCCTTCTAGTCAAATTGAAGCCCACGAGAAGCTCTACGCATATAGGGTAACCAATCTCCTCACCTCATTGATTCCCATAATTGTTTTGCATGATTTATAGTTTAGGGTGAATAGTGTTTCAAGATCTAACTTTGTGTTTTCTTGATTTGTTTATAAGATCCAAGCTTGGTAGAGATAGTTAGAGGTTCCTTGAGGCTCCCTAATGATTCTCCACTCTCAAAGGAAGGTATAAAGCTTCAAAACCCTTAGTACTAAGTTTGATTTTGTGATATCTAAGATGGTTTGGATGGATGAGTAGTAAATGAAATGTTTAAGCATGTTTAGAGCTTTAATTGTTAAGTTATTTTGTTGATTAAGGAGATAGTATGATATTTTTTGGATTTGAAGTTCTTAAGCTTGTTTTGACTTAGATCAGTAGTATATGTATGAATCTTGAGTTGTTGATGGATTGTGATTGAATTGGTGTAGATTAACATAGTTAAAAATTGGGAATCGTTAATATATAGTCGTCATAATGGTCATTTTTCTAGAGATTGTTTTTGTCTGTAACTTTTGGACCCAAACACCCAATGCCATGAACTCACCATTGCCATTCTTAGATATATTATGTTATAAGCTTCATTTTGATATGTGGGTCTCTTTAATTAGATTTACGATTTAGGACAAATGACCGTTTTAACTAACGCATTTCGCGAATAACCCTACCCCTCGAGTAACTTTCAGACCTATGTTTAAGGCCCCTAAAAGACTTATCGTGTTACAACCGGTATTTAAGCACTTGAAATTGAGTCGTATTGGGATATTTGTGTGTAATTATTGTAATCTTGTGTTACGCCCTTCAAATCCGGGGTCTAGATTTGGGGGTTACTTGCCAATCATAAACATAATACAACCCTATTTAATAACTATACAAATATATATCCAACCCCTTTATATTCTATCCATGATCTTTAAGGTTAAAGTATGAAAATAAGAACAAACACTATCTTTATTAAAAACCCAAATTCAAAGTCACGCAAAGTTCTCTTTATTCAATCAACTATCTAAACATATTTTAAACTAAATTCATTTTATTCTATTACATACTACATCTATCTACACTACACCTGCTCAGGAAGCTCAAAGCTCTCTTCTTTTATCGGGATTAGCACCCTTGGTGCTAGAGGATCCCGCTTCTTGACTCGCTTCTTTACCACTCGGGTACGAATAGGTTTTATTCTATGCCTTAACTGAAAACAAAGTGAATAACAACAAAAAGGGGTGAGCAATAATTGATCAGCAAGTCCACAATATATATACAGTATTACAAGAAAGTTAAATAAACCAGTAATCTGATTGTATGTATAAATATGTATCTCCGCAAAGGATAATGAAGGCCGCTATCGGCGATTATCAATAAACTAGACCGGACACAAGATCAACATTCACACCTATATACTGCTGATCAGTCAGAATACAGTAGCAGATCTATACCTACATGTATAGATCCGTCCGGGTACCCAGGCTTTATAGCCCAAAACAAGGATCCGGTCAATTCCGACCCATAAGATCCAGTTTATACCTGGTCCTTATCATCACCATCCAGTCCACAGATGAGCATTCGGAGCAATCGGTATGCTTTGATGTATCCCAATATCAAATATATCAGGATATATATATAATGTGTAATCTATTGGAATATGAATAAAGTATTCAACGTATCAAATAAAATCAGGAATCAAAGTGAAAATATATTCAAAGGAACAATAATTATGTACCAGTGTTTGTGAACAGGAATTATCAATGTTTATCGAGTTGAAAATTTTGAGTAAAGTAAAGCGATTCACTACTAAGGTTTTATAAGAGGGGAAAAACTTGCTTGATTTGCGTTCTACCTCAGGTATTTCACAGTTTTCTATTACCGTCTTGATCTGCCTTGCTGGATTTGTATCTATTGAGGAAAGATACGCATTTAGTTGACTCGTGCCTTAATCGAATATCAATCCGAGTTCACGTAGCCCTTCTCGTCTACCAGTACATCCATAAGTGACTCGTACAATAATTATCTAATAATTAGGACTCGATTAACCATATAAATCATATAGCACATAAGTCAGATAATCACTCTAGGCTTTAAAATATTTTTATTATCGATATCGAATCAGTATTCGCATTATCGAACAATATCTGACTCATTTCCTAATTTTTAAAATTTATTATACTCGTATTTACAATTAATAGCGTCTACAAATAAATAAATATCGAAAGCTGACTCATTTCCGGAAGAAATTAAGATTTAAAACTATTTTTATTGAAAACAGATCATTTTTCTAAGTCTTAAGGCTTTCGTTACGATTATATCGGATAAAAGGTCCAATTATCAATCAATAAATAAGAATAAATCAATTTATTATTCAAAATAATCAGTTATTCAAAATAGTTGAACCTCTAATATATTTTTAAATAATTATTTAGGAAAAATCAGAACTAAAATGATTTTTCCTTAATTTTGGGAATTAAAATGAAAATAAAATGAATTATTCAAAATAAACTGATTAATTATCAAAATAATTAATAAATTTGAAGTAAATAATAAATTATTTATCAATAATAAATAAATAAATAATTAAATAAATTCAGAAAATATTTCAGATTTATTTATAAAATAAATCAATTAATTAACTAGTTCACTTAATCAATTTATTTAAATAAATAAAACTATTTTTTAGAATTTATAAAAATAAAAATAAAAATAAAATCCCAGAAACAGTTGTCAGAAAATGGGACTGGGTCAGAATGGATCAAAATCGGGTTCTACAAACGGGTCAAACGGGTCAAGATCGGGGTCATGAAGAACATGACCGAAAATTTCCCAGAATCCAGCACCGGCCAGGATTCCAGGTCACCCGTTTTCAGGCCAAAATTATAACAACTCATGTATTTTATATTAGTTTATAGTGTAATATTAAATAATTAATTATTTAAAATATGTGTAATAGTTTTGACAGTTGTGTGTTGTTCATTACTATTTATGTGAGATTGTTGGTGTATGGGGATTATTGATGTAATTAATTATTGAGATGTATTGATTTGTTTTACTTTTAAAAGTGATTTTGTTACAAATTTATTTTCATAAATATTCGGATTTTCTCTAAAATTGTTTTTATGATTTTATATTTTTAATAATTATTTTTGGGCATTTATAAAATTTAGAAATCAATATTTCAGTAATTATTTATCTTTAAATAATTTTTTGATTTAATTTATTTGTAAAATCAGTATTTAATTCCAGGTTAAAAAATATGAGTTTCGTAATTTTTAGAATTTTTCGAGAATTTTAAAATTATTCTGAAATTTTTGGGATTAATTTCAACCGCACGTTTGTTCGCTAAATCGTTAAATGCGAGTATAAGTTGCGCTCCGAGAATGGGTTAAAAAGTAATTTCGAAAATTTTATTTTATTAGTTATTAATTATTCCGGGAATTTTAAGAATTTTTTTAGCAATTTTTGGGTTATTTTCGGTCGCAAGTTTATGCGTTAAAATCACATTTGCGGAACAACCGGGCCTAAGAACCTTCGTAATTATCCCAAAAGTTACGTGTCTATTTTATTAACACGTGTACTGAGTTATAGATATGTGGCGTTGCAGTAGAATTTTGGAAATTAAAACATCAATTATCTTTTTCTTCCTCCTGGCCTAATCTCTCATTTTTCACTCTCGAAAACTCTCAATCCCTCCTCTCTATCTCTTCTCTTCCCTCTCCTTCTTCCTCTTTTCTCTATTCCTTCGATTTTCTCCGCCGTTTTTCTGGTTTTCCGGTAAGTCCTGGCCGGATTTTCCGGAAATTCCTTCAATTCTCCCCTGTTTTTAGATTATATACATGCACATATATATATATATGGTTGTGTATATGTGTGTGTGTGAGTGTGTGTGTGTGTGTTACCTGCGTTGTGTGTGTGGGCGGCTGGTGGCCGTGTGGTTGTTAGCCGTGCTCTGTATTGGTTCTCTGTTGGGTTTTTTGCGGGTTCTGTTGTTTGGCCTGTTGGGTCGTGGTTTGATTTTTCTAATTTCTTTTTATTTCTGCAGGAACATTTATTGATAAGTTTCGTGAAATAAAATATATGGTATGCGGGAAATTAATTTCTTAATCGGTGGAATTTATGTTGGAAACCCGAAATTTATCGGGTACCCATAAATTTTATCACCGTTGACGATGAACTTCAGTGAGTCGACGGTGGACTGTGATGATACGTTCTGAGTCCTAAATTTATAAATAAATAAAATGGTTGGAATGATTGGTTCGTACGTAATTAGTTATTTAACCGTGTGGTGATGTGAATTGTGTTTTGTTGGGATTGTCGTCGATTATGTTTCGACGGGTAGGCTTATAAACAGAGGAGTCGCTATCAAAGTTTTTCTAAAATTTATTTTAAAATACGAGAAACGTACTTTACGATATAATACGTTTACCCTTATTATGAGTATCGATTACGTGATTATGTGTATACATCTATATTATACGAGTCGGGTTATCGAATTAGGTTATTTAGAATTCGAGGATGTCAAGCATGTTGATGTGACTAATTAGGGTATTCTATTGTTGTAGATTCCAGTCAAGTCTCGCAAGGACCGAAGTTAGCGTAAAAGCTACCTAGGGTTTCTGTAAAGCATTGCAAGGCAAGTACCCCTGACCATTCTTTTATGGTTTAGCATATATGAATATACTATTGTTTTATTCTCGTAGTGGAACAGAACGTTTTAAGTTACGTATCCCCTATAGTTATAAATAATTATATTCAACCAGTTTTGGGGAAAAGTAACTTCGAAAGGTACCTATCTCGAATAAAAAATGATTTGTGAACCAGCTTTACGTGTGCTGTTAAATGAATGGTTGTAAAATGAGATAGGTACAAGTGTTTTAAAAACTGGATAAAATGATCAGATATGGGATATATAGGGGCCAGAGTGGCCTATTAAGCTTGCATAAGAGGCTAATTTGGTTGCGTGCATTACATAACCGATTAGTCCAGCAGGTCAGAGACCTAGCTAGTCTCTGAGTTCCGGAATAGGTTTATGGGATGGCAGTTGGAGTCGTCTAGTGTTGATAGCCTGATTAGCTATCTTCACATATCCGTTAAGTATCTAATTTGGCTTTGTGATTCCTGTAAGGAAATAAGTGATTTATACAGTTGAATGAAAATGTGAATAGCATGCTAAAATTGGACTCTGGTATTTACACAGCACACAACTACGTTTGTTTTATAAAGGGCATGCTAGTCAGTGATATCCTGTTTCTTTTATCAATGATTATTTACTGTTGTTCGAAATGATTTACAGGATTACGGATCTCATGTTGATTTATAGTTATGTTCCTATAACTATTTACTTTACTGTTTTATCTTGATATTCATATATTAGTACTGCTGAGCGATTAAATGCTCACCCTTGCAACCTGTTATATATATATCGCAGATGTCTAGAAGACCCATCAGACCTTCGCAGAACCTAAGTCTCAACCCCTTCTGGACCTGGATCCTCTGAGGTAGTTTGTATCAGACCATGTACGGTCTGATGAGTTGCTGAATAAGTTTAGTGTGTCAGACTTTTTAATAAATAGTTTGTAATAATGAGTAACTTGAATCATACTTGAACCTGGATCAGATCTTGGTTTTGGGGTCGTGATAATATAATATTAGTAATCTTTTAGTTTATTTTTTTGGTGGTTTGTTATGTTTGGTGATGTCAACTCCCGACCCGGGGTTGAGGCTGTCACAGTTGGTATCAGAGCTATAGGTTTAAGTCCCTGATTTAAGTTAGGGATTAGTCAAAAAGGTATAGAAACTGTGTCTTAGAGTGAGTCAGCAACTCATTTAGATGAGCAAACCTAAGAGTCAGTCGAGGGTCTCGAAGGCGTTACCCTGGCATCTATTGATGTTTTGATAGAACTTCCCTAACCTTATTTTTGTTTTTCCTGTATATGTATATTGTTGACAGTAGCCCATAGTGATCTTCAGTTCTCCATCTCGGGAGAACATGTCTAATTTAGACAGTTCAGATTCAGAGCAGACTCTAGATGTCATAGATGAGGAGACCCCTTTGCCTCCCCCACCAGTGCCTCAGTTTGTTTCGAGAGATATGTCAGGACCTAGTGCCCGTCCCCGTTGGGTACGCAGATCAGTGTACCAGCTGTTAGGGACTTTCCACCGGGTTGCGGACCCAATTCTTCTTTCTCTAGACTACTAGTCCCTCCATCTACTCCTAGAGGTACCTCTTCCCTAATTCCCTATCATGTTCACCGTGCGGTGAACAGATGCTTCATTAGAGAGCAGAGCCCGGAGCTCGTCGTGCATCTTGACCGAGTACCAGTTGGACCCTTCCAGGGCATCCCTGTCCCCTCACCCGATATCCAGGCCCGAGTGAGGACTTTGAATCAGACTGTTGTGGAGAGAGCTAGGTCTATTGACCCTTTTATTAGCTCTAAGTTTAGGGCCATTCAGTACCAGGACTTGGTTAACTGGTTGGTGTTCGAGTTAGGCTCGATTGGTGGCAGTGGCAGTCGTTAGAGCAGGGTTGCAGCGGTGTTAGACAGAGCTCAGAGTTGGTTCTTCAGGAGTTCTGTAGTTGTTTTCGTTATATATGTACATTATGTTGTTGTAGTTGTAGTAGTCAGAGGCTATTATGTTAGCCAATTTTATTGTGTATTCCGATGGTTTAGTAGTTGGATATCGGTTGTATCAATTGGATTTCTGTTGGTTGTTATATAGTAACTGCTTTATTATGTTGTTCAGTTTTTATATACTTGTGAGTTGTTATTATTGTTGTTACTATTATTGTTGTTTTTGTTGCTGGTATTTCTATTATATAATCATTCACTCAGGATGGATCCAATTAACTGAGGATGAGGATATTGTCTTAGTGGCAACACTCTCCTGATACATATGTACAAACTAGTTTGGAGCAATCATTTTCTTAAATATGACTGCTATGTTTCAGGAGAATGCCACCAAAGAAGAATCCTCAACCCAACAACGGATCTATTGGGGATCCCTCCATGAGTGATTTGATAGATTTGTTACATCAGCAGTCTACTCAGCTGGCGCAACAGCAACAGAAATTCTAGCAGCAGCAGCAACAACAATTTCAGCAACAACGACAACAACAATAACATCTCATACAACAACAGCAAATCCAACAGCAGCAGCTGCAGATTCAACAACGCACCAGATGAGGGGGGATAACCCAAACTGTTAGTTTTAAGTCTTTCCAGATGTGAAACCCGAGAATTTGAAGGTGAAGTAGATCATGTTGCTACCAGGATCTGGTTGAAGGAAATTGAGAAGGCTTTTTCACTCACCAAGGTGAGTGAGGATTTGAAGAGAGTCTATGCTAGTTATTTTCTGAAAAATGATTCGAACTGTTGGTGGGAGTCAACGCGAGCGTTAGAAGGAGAAGGTCATATTCCATGCACCTAATTCACAGCACTATTCTTGGAAAAATATTTTCCGGATTGTCTCCAGAATCAGATGGAGATGAAGTTTTTAGAGTTGAAGCAAGGGGACAGAAGTGTCACAGAGTATGAAGCCAATTTCACGGAGTTGGCTCATATAGCACCAGAGTATGTAAATTCAGAAGCGCGTAGAGCGAAGCGGTTTTAACAAGGATTGAAGCTAGAGATTAGGAGTAGAGTTGTAGCTTTATAACTCAAGACGTATACTTCGGTAGTTCAGGATGCCTTAGTAATAGAAAGTGATCAGAGATTAGTTACTAAGGAAAGAGGTGAGAAGAAAAGAAAGTTTGAAGGTGGGCCTGTAAGTCAGAATAATAAGGAGTAAGTCTGAAGTTTCAGTGACGGTTTGGAAGGAATAAAAATAGGAAATTCAGAAGGCAGAATTCCCACCAGCTAGGCCCAGTACTACCTCAGTCAGTTCTACTCCAACAAAGTCCAACAAGCTGGTGATCAACTGCCAGAAATATGGAAAGAAGCACCGTGGGCAGTGCCGAGAGAATGTGAACTGTTTCAAGTGTGGCCAAAAGGGTCATTATTCCACTACGTGCAAATCTGAGAGCCAAGGAGTAACCTGCTTCAGCTGTGACATAGTGGGGCATATTGCTAGGAATTAGATCAGTTACCCAGGGCAGTGTAGGAAGAAGTGCATCTCAAGGACCAGCAACAAGTACGGCCAGAGCTAGAACTTTTAAAATGACTAAGAAATCTACGGCTCAGGATTTCGATGTAGTTGCAGGTACGCTTTCTCTAAATTTCGTGCCTGTTAACATTTTATTTGATTCAGAAGCAGTCTAAATCTTTCATATCCATGAACTGTGAATAAAATGCAATTAATGTTTGAAGACTTAGAGGAACCTTTCACCATAGAGGTGGCTAATCAGGATAAAGTACCTGTAAGTCAATTTTATCCTAAGTGCTCCATAAAGATTTCAGGTCATTCTTTTCCCGCTGACCTAATACCTTTTGAATTAGGAGAATTCGATGTTATTTTAGGCATGGATTGGTTGTCTCTGTATAAGGCAAATATTGACTGCAAGAAAAAGAATGTTATTATGTATATAAAAGATAATGTAAGGATAAATTACCAAGGTTAAAAGCAGGATAAGAAGTTTCTTTCAATACTGCAAGCAAAGAAATTGTTGCGGCAAGGATGTGAAGCATATTTGGCTCATGTGGTGGACACAAAGAAAGAGACCCCTACTTTGAATGAGATTCCTATAGTAAGGGAATATCCCGATGTCTTTCTGAAAGAATTTCCAGGATTACCACCTGATCGAGAAATAAAGTTCTCCATTGATTTGATACCAGGAGCCGAATTTTTAAGGCTCCATATCAAATGGATCCATTGCAAATGAAGGAATTGGACAAGCAAATTCAGGAACTGTTGGATAAATGAGTTATCCGGCCAAGTGTTTCTCCGTGGGGTGCTCCAGTATTTTTCATAAAGAAAAAGGATGGAAGTATGAGGTTATGCATTGATTATAGGGAGCTGAACAAGTTGACGATCAAGAATTAGTATTCTTTTCCGAGAATTGACGATTTGTTTGACCAGCTTAAAGGAACATGCTATTTTTCAAAGATCGACTTAAGATCTGGCTACCACCAACTAAAGATCAAGCCTGAAGATATACCCAAAACTACATTCGAAACAAGGTATGGCCATTATGAGTTCTTAGTGATGTCTTTAGGATTGACCAATGCACCTGTGGCTTTTATGGATTTAATAAACTGGGTGTATAAAGAGTACTTGGATAAGTTTATTATTGTATTTATGGATGACATCCTCATTTATTCAAAGAATCCAGAGGATCACGCAACGCACTTAAGTATTTCACTTCAAAGCTTAAGAGAAAAACAATTGTATGCGAAGTTTTCCTAGTGTGAGTTTTGGTTGAAAGAGGTACAGTTTCTTGGACATGTGGTAAGCAAGGAAGGTATTAAGGTAGACCCTGTAAAGATTGAAGCTGTATCCAAGTGGGAGCAACTAAAGACTCCGATGGAAGTAAGAAGTTTTCTTGGGCTAGCAGGATATTATCGAAGATTTGTAATAGATTTCTCTAAGATCGCATCTCCATTAACCAAGCTAACCCGGAAGAACGAAAAATTCATTTGGACGGAGAAGTGTAAAGAAAGCTTCCAAGAACTGAAGAAAAGACTAGTGTCAGCTCCAGTACTAGCATTGCCGGATGAGACGGGAAACTTTGTGATTTATAGCGACGCTTCTTTAAAGGGTTTAGGTTGTGTACTGATACAGCATGATAAAGTCATCGCATATGCCTCCAGACAATTGAAACCTCACGAACTAGAAGTATCCAATCCATGATCTTGAGTTGGCAGCTATAGTTTTTGCCTTGAAATTATGAAGACATTATCTATATAGAGAAAAGTGTGATATTTACACGGATCATAATAGCTTGAAGTATATATTCACTCAGAAGGACTTGAACATGAGACAGAAAATATGGTTGGAGTTAATCAAGGACTACGGCTGTTCAATTACCTATCACCCAGGTAAGGCCAATATGGTGGCAGATGCCTTGAGCAGAAAAGAGAGGCTGAATATGGTTCAGATTGCAGAAGAGCTTGCACGAGACTTGGAGAAGATGGAAATTAAAGTTCGAGTACCAAGAAGAGGTAAAGAGAAACTGAATGAGATTACGTTTCAGCCAACATTGATGGATAAGATTAAAAGATTTCAAGAAGGAGTTATGGAGCAAGAATTGGATAACCTGACAGGAGAAGAACTGTGCACCCAAAGAGATAACCAATGTATGTTTAGATTCTCTTCCAGAATTTGGATTCCTAATATAATATAACTAAAGAATGAAGTTTTACATGAAGCGCATAATTCTCAGTTTTCTATCCACCCCGGGAGCACTAAGATGTATCAATATTCGAAGAAAAACTTCTGGTGGCCATGAATGAAGAAAGATATTGCAAATTGGGTTAGCAAATGTCACATATGCCAGACAGTAAAAGCGGAACATCAAAGGCCAAGTAGATTGTTACAACCTTTGGAGATTCCCTAGTGGAAGTGGGAAGAGATTGCAATGGATTTTGTAGTGGGATTGCCAAAGACGAGAGCTAATCACGACGCTAATTGGGTAATCATTGACATATTGACAAAGTCAGCACATTTCCTTCCAATCAATGAAAGGTATTCTTTGGAAAAGCTAGTTAAGTTGTATTTGGATGAAATAGTGACCAAGCATGGGGTTCCTGTGTCCATTATATCAGATCGAGACCCAAAATTCAATTCAAGGTTTTGGAATGAATTTCAAGAATGTCTAGGAACCAAACTGAATATGAGTAACGCTTATCATCCTCAGACAAACGGTCAAAGTGAGAGAACAATCCAGACCATAGAGGATATGTTAAGAGTTTGTGCTTTGGATTTTAAAGGAAATTGGGATGAACACTTACCTTTAATTAATTCTCGTAAAACTATAGCTATCATGCCAGCATTGGAATGTCGCCCTACGTAGCTTTGTATGGACGTAAGTATAGATCACCATTGTATTGGGATGAAGTAGGAGAGAAGAAAGTGTTATGTCCTGAGCTGATTCACCAGACTAAAGATATAGTGGCATTGATTCGGAAAAGGTTAGAAGCAGGCCAGGATAGACAGAGAAAGAATGTTGATTTACATCGAAAAGATGTGAACTTTGAAGTGGGATCACTGGTATTGCTGAAAATATCACCTTGGAAAGGATTAGTTCGATTTGGTCAGAAAGGTAAGCTCAACCCAAGGTATATAGGACCATTTGAAATTTTGAAGAAAATAGGGAAAGTCGCTTACGAGATATTATTGCCAGCGCAGTTGCAGTATATTCATAATATGTTCCACGTATCCATGTTGAAGCCATATATTCCTGATTCAAATCAAGTTATAGAATATGAACCGATCGAGCTTCAGCCAGATTTGTCCTATATCGAACAGCCAATCCAAATTTTAGATCGTAAAGAGCGAGTCTTAAAAATAAGTCTATCCCCATAGTAAAAATGCTTTGGAGAAATTCTCGAGTAGAAGAGTCTACTTGGGAGTTAGAGTCAGACATGCTTGATAAATATCCTCATTTATTTAGTTAAGTCAGATTCTGGGGACATAATCTTTTTAAGGGGAAAGGATATAACGACTCATATATTTTGTATTATTTTAAAGTGTAATTGTTAAATAATTAATTATATAAAATATATGTATTAGCATTGACAGCTGTATGTTGTATATTATTATTTATGTTGGTGTATAAGGATTATTGATGTAATTAATTATTGAGTTGTATTGATTTGTTTCACTTTTAAAAGTGATTTTATTACAAATTTATTTTCATAAATATTCGGATTATTTCTAAATTTTTTTTTATGATTTTATAATTTCAATAAATATTTTTGAGATTTTATAAAATTTAGAAATCAATATTTCAGTAATTATTTATCTTTAAATAATTTTCTGATTTCATTTATTTGTAAAATCAGTATTTAATTCCATGTTATTTCAAAAATTACGAAACTCATATTTATTGAAGTTTTTAATATTCCGAGAATTTTAAAATTAATTCTAGAATTTTTGGGATTAATTTCAACCGCACGTTTGTTCGCTAAATCATTAAATGCGGGTATAAGTTGCACTCCGAGAATGGGTTAAAAAAAATCTAAAATTTAATTTTATTAGTTATTAATTATTTTGGGAATTTTAAGAATTTTTTTAGCTATTTTTCGGGTTATTTTCGGTCGCAAGTTTATGCGTTAAAATCACATTTGCGGGACAACCGGGCCTCGAAACCTTTGTAATTATCCCAAAAGTTACCTGTCTATTTTTATTAACACGTAACCTGAGTCACAGATACGTGGTATTGCAGTAGAATTTTGGAAATTAAAACATCAATTTCCTTTTTCTTCCTCCTGGCCTAATCTCTCGACTATCTCGCCTCTCTCTCTTTCTCTCTCTCTCTCGCTCTCATTTTTCACTCTCGAAATCTCTCAATCCCTCCTCTCTATCTCTTCCCTTCCCTCTCCTTCTTCCTCTTTTCTCTATTCCTTAGATTTTCTCCCCCGGTTTCTAGTTTTCTGGTGAGTTCCGGCCGGATTTTCTAGGGATTCCTTCGATTCTCCCCTATTTTCAGATTATATACATGTATATATATATATATACAGTTATGTATATGTATGTGCAGTGAGTGTGTGTGTGCATGAGTGTGTGTGTGTGTATTACCTGTGTTATGTGTGGGCGGCGGTGGCCGTGTGGTTGTTGGTCGTGCTCTGTGTTGGTTCTCTGTTGGGTTTGTTGCGGGTTTTGTTGTTGGGCCTGTTGGGCCGTGGTTTTATTTTTTTGATTTCTTTTTTATTTCTGCAGGAAATTTTATTGATTTGTTTCATGAAATAAAATATATGGTATGCGGGAAATTAATTTCGTAATCGGTGGAATTTATGTTGGAAACCCGAATTTTATCGGGTACCCGTAAATTTTACCGACATTGACGATGAACTTCGGTGAGTCGACGGTGGACTGTGATGATACGTTCTGAGTCCTAAATTTATAAATAAATATAACGGTTCGAATGATTGGTTCATACGTAATTAGTTATTTAATCGTGTGGTGACGTGAATTGTATGTTGTTGGGATTGTCGTCGATTATGTTTAGACGGGTAGGCTTATAAACAGAGGAGTCACTGTCAAAAAATTTCTAAATTTATTTTAAAAGACGAGAAATGTACTTTATGATATAAAACGTTGTACCCTTATTATGAGTATTGATTACGTGATGATGTGTATACATCTATGTTATACGAGTCGGGTTATCGAATTGGGTTATTTAGAATTCGAGGATGTCAAGCATATTGGTGTGACTAATTAGGGTATTATGTTGCTGTAGATCCCAGTCGAGTCTCGTGAGGACCGAAGTCAGTGTAAAAGCTGCCTAGGGTTTCTGTAAAGTATTGCAAGGCAAGTACCCCTGACCATTATTTTATGATTTAGCATCTATGAATATACTGTTATTTTATTCTCGTAGTGGAACCGAACGTTTTAAGTTACGTATCCCCTGTAGTTATAAATAATTGTTTTCAACCAGTTTTGGGGAAAAGTAACTTCGAAAGGTACCTATCTCGATTGAAAAATGATTTGTGAACCAGCTTTATGTGTGTTGTTAAATGAATGGTTTTAAAATGAGACATGTACAAGTGTTTTGAAAACTGGATAAAACGATCAGATATGGGATACATAGGGGCCAGAGTGGCCTATTGAGGTTGAGTAAGAGGCTAATTCGGTTGTGCATATTACATAACCGATTAGCCTAGCAGGTCAGAGACCTAGCTAGTCTCTGAGTTCCGGAACAGGTTTATGGGATGGTAGTTGGAGCCGTCTGGTGTTGATAGCCTGATCAGCTGTCTTCACATATTCGTTAAGTATCTGATTTAGCTTTGTGATTCCCGTACGTAAATAAGTGATTTATATAGTTAAATAGCACATGTGAATAGCATACTAAAATTGGACTCTGGTATTTACATAACACACAACTACGTTTGTTTTATAAAGGGCATGCTATTCAGTGATATCCAGTTTCTTTTATCGATGATTATTTACTATTGTTCAAAATGATTTACAGGATTACGGATTTCGTGTTGCAAACTGTTTACTTTACTGTTTTATCTTGATATTCATATATTAGTACTGCTGAGCGATTATATGCTCACCCTTGCAACCTGTTATATATATATATATATATATATATATATATATATATATATATATATATCGTAGATGTCTAGAAGACCCATCAGAGCTTGGCAGAAACGAGTCTCAGCCCCTTCTGGACCTGGCTCCTCTGAGGTATTTTATATCAGACCATGTGCGGTCTGATGAGTTTCCGAATAAGTTTAGTGTGTCAGACTTTTTAATAAATGGTTTGTAATAATGAGTAACTTGAATCATACTTGAACCTGGATCGTATCTTGGTTTTGGGGTCGTGATAATATAATATTAATAATCTTGTAGTTTATATTTTTTGTGGTTTTTTATGTTTGGTGACGTGAACTCCCGACCCCGGGGTTGAGGTCGTCTCAAAAATCGTTATCGTTTGGTCTGTTTCTCAACTGGGATCAATTCCAAATCACTTCAACAATTCAACTCCGGCCATAACTCACTAGAATCATCCCTGTATCAACTTCTTCGCCCAAATCGAACCAAAACTCCGGCCAACTATCGAATTCACAAGGTTGTACATGAAACTTCGATTTTAATAGCTCAAATCAAAGCTGGTAACCTCTATAAACTAAGCAGTGACATCTAACATATCAAAAATCACTCTATAATCAAAAATTAGCATAAACCCTAATAATCGAACTTACAGAACCAGAAATCGTTTGATGAAATTGATAGCGTAAATCGACTGCAAATCTTCATACAAGGCTATACCAACCATCAAATCAAGCTAATACCCCTAGAATTAAAAAGTCATAATTCGAACATAAACCCTAGAAATCGAAATTGAAAATATACGAATTTAAACATGAATTTGATGCAAGAAACTGATAGAATGGATCAACAGCATCGACTTAAGTACTTACAGGATCAGATTTGGTGCTCAGAATCGATCAAAATCAAGGTTTGATTGTTGAACCCAAATTCGAAAATCCGACCCGAATTTCAGAGAATTTTTATTTTTTTTTCTGAATTTTCAGTAATTTAATTATAATTATTAAATAAAAATTAGGCTATTTATGGTAGTAAAATAATACCCCTAATTAAAATTAAAGCCCTAAATATATCTCTTAATAAAACTAATTGGCCCCTAATTAATATTTTTGGGTAATAATTTTTAATTTTTAAATATCCAATAAATACAAAATATATGCCAAAATTTCCCAAATTTTTTGAATAATTCAAAAATGCAAAGAAATAGAATATTTGAAAGTCCCATATTTCTGTAAAGATAAAAATGTGATTTTTGTGGGGGTTTTAGCACCCGAACGGGCCCAGAAAAGTCATTTTTCGCGAAACGAGAAAATTCCTAAATTAACTGGATGTTCAGAATATCGATATGTATAAGCCATACTAGGAAAAATAAGGCCAGTTATTTTATATGGAATATCAGCTATTAAAACGAAGCTTGGGCCGTATAACTTTCAATATAAAATCGTTTAACTTACAATAAAATACCCGAAAAATAACTCGAACTATACGGAACACATACAACACATAACAACTAAGATTTTAGGACTAATCACATTTAACAATGTAATAAAACACATAATATTCTCTTACTATGATATTATACATTCATAATTTCTCAGTCAGTTACAGCTTGCATGAATATGGGATCAATTAAATGTTTATGCGACCAAATATAGCAGATTATTATAAATCGATGAGCAAAATGTTTTATCTGGAATTTTGTGTGTGACTTTCAAGATTTTATAAGTAGACGAAATCTACTTTTCAAAAATATATTTTCTCTAAAATTATAAAAGTGATCTTATAAAATTTCTAAAATTCTAAGCTATTTTATAGTATAATTCTTGTAATTTATGGAATTTTATTTTTATTTATAAAAGTCATTCTTTTATATGATATTTAAAATTGTGAATAAAAATTTGTTAATTACCCATTTGCCCTTGCATGCATTTGAACATCCAAAAGGAGAGAGGGGTACCAAAGTAATTTCCATCCCCACTAACTTCTTTCTATTAACTAATTTACTAGAATATCCTTCCATGCAAAAACTTGATTGTTTTGGGAGACGGTTAGTTTAGTACTTACCCACTCCACTATCCAAGTAGCAAATAAAAAAACAAAACCACATCAAGTGAATCATTTTTGGAGATTAAACACTTTACTAAGCTACTTCTTTCCCTCCTTTCTCTCTCTTCTTCCTCTCTCGGCCGAACCAAACATACACACACACACACACTCAAATTTTATTCAATTCTTCAAGATCTTAGTGTAATTTAACCCTCCTACCTTTGTTTAAGTTATATTTATATGTTTTATGCAATAATTTAAGTGATTAAGTGTTGCATGCCTAGGTTATTTAACAACTCAAATGGAAGACTTTGGGTTCTTATGAACTTAAGGTCCAAATCATGAGATACATTGTTTTTGGAGAAGGAAATGGTTTGTGAAGTGTTATACCCCTACCATTCCCCCATCACCATTCGGCAATGGCTTAAAAATGAGCCGAACGGAGCTAAATTAAGTTGTTTTCTTTGCATTTAGTGTCGTTTCCAAGCTTATCTCTTGATTTAAGTTCATGCATGTCAATGATCCCCATGTTTTCAAGTCTTGCATTTAGTATAAACTCATGCATTCCATGTTTTTCTTGATATACAATGATATAAATGCTTGCATGTAAGTTTTAGGTTGTGATCTAAAGGTATTAGTAGAGTACTATCAAGTTCAAATGATTTTCTGGCTATATATTAAAATTTGTGAGGTTTTAGTCTAGATATTTCTGTGCATGCACTAGGTAATGAATTGCCTTGCTATATTAATGTATGATAAGTTGTTAAGGGGGCATAATTCGTGGGTATCATGACTTAGTTTGAAGATCAAAATTCAACTATATGCATGTTAAGTTCGAAATGAAGTTAATTGTCATGCATGCATAGTTGTATTTATATATCATTGGTTATTATGATTTTTAGAGTATGGAATTATCTCTTCAGTAGATGGTAGGTTGAATAAGAGGGAGTGTGACTTGGTTTTTTTGATCCTTGTGCTGAAGTGTTTAGGGCCGAATGGGAGTAAGGAAGGAAGGGTAGTTTAGCTTGAATGTCAAGTTGAAGTTTTGGTCAAAATATTGGAGTGTTTTGAGTGAGCATTTTTAAGGCCCTAAAAGTCCCAAGATCTAGAATGTTGAGGCATAGTGTAGGCTTGAGTTTAGTAGCCTTAAGTTGAGGAAACTCTTTAGTTTTGATGGGTACATTGGTGTAAAACCAATAGCAACCCAAAATAGAGACAGTTTTGGAGTTAGTATGTTTAGGGTCCAATTTAGGATTGTTTTGGGTAAGTAACCTCGGTCCTTGATATGTAAAGATGTAATGTAGTATAGGGAAGCTTAGTAATCCATTAGAACCAACCTTAGAGTAAGATTAAGGGGTTTTAAGTTTGGTAAAACAGGGCAGTTTGTAAAGTTACAATCTGCAAAATTATGTCAACTTCATAGGAAGCCATAGGTGAGCCCAAGTGAGGCCTTAGTGTTAAAAAAATTTTGGGA